>NC_061118.1:39221144-39238561 GCF_002878395.1 Capsicum annuum | reverse complement strand
TCGACATCTTTTTCCACACTAACATCGCAATGCACGTAGCAGACATCGCTATTTTCGCCTATTTCTTTAACGATAGATTGGCCAAGATCGTCTTGAACGTCTGCGATCACTACTTTCGCACCATGTTCGATGAAAAGTCTAGTCGTTGCTTCACCAATTCCGCTAGCGCCACCTGTTATGATCGCGACTTTGCCCTCTAGCCTAATAAAATCGAATATTAAAGCGATAATAACTATGTACTCTTTATGCTTCAAATTATGTGACATATTTTTCATTTTAATCTATTTCAAGAAGAATATCGTAATTTAGAAATTTAACTTTAAGCTTTTCATTTTACCATATAAACAAGAGATGATCTATAACCACGTAAATATCTATGACTGATTTTAGATAATTTTTTAAA
Organism: Capsicum annuum; assembly: GCF_002878395.1. Lineage (NCBI taxonomy): Eukaryota > Viridiplantae > Streptophyta > Magnoliopsida > Solanales > Solanaceae > Capsicum > Capsicum annuum. Next base: position 39,238,158 of record NC_061118.1, on the reverse strand, counting down.
AAATAATTCTTTCTTTTCTTTCTTAAACCAATCAAATATAGTCATATGAATTTGAATTTGCACAGTGGGACTAACAAATATATACAAAAGATATTTACAAGTGTATATATGCACATATAATAAGATCATTATATTACCAAAGATGTATACAATTCTCAACTATCACAATGTGATAATATGAGCACAACATTAAGGAAAACATAATACTAAAATTAAGAAATACTCTTTGTTTCAATTTTAAAATTTTAATACTCTTAAACTAGACTTAGACGTGTAGGATGTATTAAAATATATTTTAATATTACAATTTTAAACATGTTATGTGAAAAGTAAGACGAATAAATTGAAACATCAGAGTATCTTTTAGCCATGGAGGAGATGGAGGCCATGGAATTCACCTTCAAGTGTTTGCAAATGAAGAAGATAAAATATATTTATTTATTTTTTCAAAGATTAAGATATTGTATTTGTTAGTGAATTATATTTATGGATCTAAGTTGAATTTTAGGTAGTATAGTAGAATTTTAGATATATTTGTTAGTGAATTATATTTACGGATCTAAGTTGAATTTTAGGTAGTAGTAGCAGTAGACTTTTAGGTAGTAGTAGTAGTAAAGTTTAATTGTTTTAATAATATACATCTTCTGTTTCGTTTTAATTGACTTTCTTATTAAAAATATTTATTTTAATTTATTTTTTATATTTGTAAAATTAAAATAATTTTATTATATTTTTTCAATATTAACCTCTTATTAAATAACTATATAAAGTATATAGTGCTCGTATAAATTGGAACGAAGGGATTAACATATGTAAAAAAAAAAAAATAGAACTAAGTGTACACATGCACGTATAATAAGATCAGATTACACATCTTAATTGCTCATTAACTCTAGGTCCTGAATTCGCTTACGATGAACTCCTTTATATTCCCAAAGATGTATATTATTGAACAATCATAATGAGATAATATTAAGGAAAACATAACAAAATAAATATATTTCCTTCGTTTTAATTTATTTGTCTGGTTAGGATGATTTGACATCGAATTTAAGAAAGTAAAAAAAAATTTTGAATCCTGAGGCCTTAAATTAAAGATATGTAAAATGTACCAAAATATCATTTAGTCTTATATTCTTAAACAAGTAAAAGTCAAAATTAAAAAATTACTACCAAAAAAGGAGTGGAAAAAGAGTCAATCTTATTGAAATAAATTTTAAAGAGATAAGTATCTAGTAACCCTCGAACTATGACCACAGTTATTACGACAGACGTCAATAACTCAATTTTAGTATATTTTATCACCCTTTTATGCTGATGTGCCATCTTTATTAAATAAAATAGAGCCATGTCAGCTAAAAAGACTAACAAAAGGTATCACGTAAGCTAAAAAGGATGACACGCTAAAATTTAGTTCGAGGGGGCGGGGAGGGTATTTATAGGATTTCGTGAAGTTAAAGTGTGGCGTAGCAAATTTGATCGTAGTTCAGGAGTATTAGATATTTTACTCTAAATTAAAAAAAAAAAAAAAAAAAAAGAGTAAGACGAATAAATTAAAACAGATAGAGTACCTTTTAGCAATGGAAGCCATGAAATTCAACTTCAAGTGTTTGCAAATGAGGAAGATAAGATATTTTTGTTAGTGAATTATATTTATGGATCTAACTTGACATTTATGGAGCAGTAGTAAAGCTTATTAAATGATTTATAATATTATATTGTGTGCATCGTGCAGAGAGTTCCAAACATTTGCTCAATTCACCATGCACTGAATGGGAAATTCAAGAAAATAACTATGTACTATACATCCATATATATATATATATATGGATGTATAGTATATGGTTATTTCAACATACTTGTTACGTTTCTCTTCTTGAAATTAAGTCAAATTGTATGAATTTTAATTAATATATAACTTTTATATATTTAAATATTAATTTTAACGTACAAATCACATTAAAGTGAGGAGGGCACTAGTCTCCAATTTCTAACACCCCGAGCCTACACCATTGACGTGGTTGGTACCTGAAATGACATGGAAATGAAAAAAAAAAAACAATATTTTGAAATTATAAATAAAGACATATGGGAAAAGAGAAATAATTTAGTGATCCTAGCACATCGAATTGGCGTTACATAAAATGGTTCTTTCATCATTACATAATAGTTGAATTAATTGTACAACAGAATTTCAGTGACAATCAAAATATTTAAGAACACATCGTCTTATTTCCGATTTCTCACGCCCTAAGCCTACACCATTGGCGTAGTTGGTACCCGAAATAACAGGAAAATGAAAACAAAAAAACAAGATATATAAATACAGGCAAATTAAAAAAGAGAAATAACTTAGTGATCCTACCACATCAAATTGGTGTTACATAAAGTGATTCGTTCAGCATTACATAATAGCTGAATTAATCGTACAACAAAATTTCAGTGACAATCAAAATATTTAAGAGCACATCGTCTTATTTCCAGTTTCTCACGCCCCGAGCCTACACCATTGGTGCGGTTGGTACCTGAAATAACAGGAAGATGAAAAAAAAAAAAAAACAAGACTATGAAATTATAAATAAAGACACATCGAAAAAGAGAAATAACTTAGTGATGCTACTACATCAAATTGGTGTTACGTAAAATAATTCTTTCAGCATCAGATAATAGGTGAATTAATCGTACAACAATATTTCAGTGACAATCAAAGTATTTGCAGACACATTGTCTTATTTTCAGTTTCTCACGCCCCGAGCCTACACCATTGGCGCGGTTGGTACCCGAAATAACAGGAAAATGAAAACAAAAAAACAAGATTATGAAAGTATAATATAGGTGTATCGAAAAAGAGAAATAACTTAGTGATCCTACCACATCAAACTGGTGTTACATAAAATGATTCTTTCAGCATTACAATATAGTTGAATTAATCGTAAAATAGAATTTCAGTAATAGTCAAAGTATTTAAGAACGCAACGTCTTATTTCCGATTTCTCATGCCCCGAGCCTACACCATTGGCATGGTCGGTACCCGAAATTACAGGGAAATGAAAAAAAAAAATAAGACTATGAAATTATAAATAAAGACATATCGAAAAATAGAAATAACTTAGTGATCCTATCACATCAAATTGGTGTTACATAAAATGATTCTTTCAGTATTACATCACAGCTGCATTAATCGTACGACGAAACTTCAGTGACAGCATTAATCATACGACAGAACTTCAGTGACGATCAAAGTATATTTAATAACGCAACGTCTCGATACCTTGCTTGAGAGCAACATTGGTAGTACTAAATCCACCATCAATTATAATATTCATTCCACTTATATACTTTGATTCATCACTAGCAAGGTACAATGTTGTTTGGGCAACATCCTCAACGTGTGATATTGTCCCTTTAAGATTTGCAATTTGACATACAAATTCTTCAACCTTTTTTTTCTCGTTAATTCCAAGACCCTTCATCAACATTGGTGTTGGAACACCAAATGGTGAAACACAATTCACTCTAATTCCATGTTGTCCTAATTCAACCCCCAAATTCTTGGCTAGGCCCACTATCGCGTGCTTCGATGCCAAATACGTGTGCACGGTCCCACCACACGTGACCGACGCGACACTCGAGGTGAAAATAATGACACCTTTTTTAGCCGGAATCATCACACGTGCAGCGTGTTTGGAGCACATTAATGCACCGAAGACGTTCACGTCGAATACCTTTTTGAAATTTTCGTAGTCGGATTTCAGGATGGTGGAATCAAGTTCCTCTGAGACTCCAGCGTTGCTGAACATGATGTCGAGCTTGCCGTACCTGGAAACTGCGACGTTCACTGCATTTTCGACATCTTTTTCCACACTAACATCGCAATGCACGTAGCAGACATCACTATTTTCGCCTATTTCTTTAACGATGGATTGGCCAAGATCGTCTTGAACGTCTGCAATCACTACTTTCGCGCCATGTTCGATGAAAAGTCTCGTCGTTGCTTCACCAATTCCGCTAGCGCCACCTGTTATGATCGCGACTTTGCCCTCTAGCCTGATAAAATCAAAATAATTAACGTGATAATATAACGCGGATTTAGGAGAATTCTTAAGATTCAATTGATGAACTCATTGCTTTCGATTCGAACTATGCAATCTTTCTGCTTCAAATTATGTGACATACGTTTCATTTTAACCTATTTCAAGAAAAATATCGTAATTCAGAAATTTAACTTTAACCTTTTCGTTCTACCATAAACATAAAATGATCTATAGCCACATAATTGTGGATAATTTTCAAAAATAATTCTTTCTTTCTTTAATCAGTCAAATATCGTCATATGAATTGGGACAGAGGAATTAACATAGATAAAAAAACAAAATTAAAATTTAAGTGTACACATGCACATATAATAAGATCACATTACTCATCCTAGTTGCTCATTATTAACTATAGATCTTGAATTCGCTTACGATGAACTAAGATGTATACAATTGAACAATCACAATGGGATAATAATAAGGAAAACATAACAAAATAAACATATTTCCTTCGATTTAGCATATTTTTGTCATCCTTTTATACTGATGTGACACATCTATTACATAAAATGACATCACGTCAAAGGTAACACGTCAGTTAAAAAGACTGATAAAAGGTGTCACATCAGCTAAAAAAATGACAAAAATATGCTAAAATTTAATTCGGAGGTATTAAAATTCCCATAAAATTCGAGTGTGTCTTAATAAATTTAATCATAGTCCAAAATATACTAAATATTTTACTCTAAATTAAAAAGAAATATAAGACGAACAAATTGAAACTACCTTTTAGCAATGGAGGAGATGGAGGCCATGGAATTCACCTTCAAGTGTTTGCAAATGAGAAAGATAAAATATTTTTGTTAGTGAATTTATTTATGGATCTAAATTGACTTTTATGTAGTAGTAAAGTTTATTAAATGTTTTAATAATATACTATAGTTTTATAATATTAGATTGTGTGCATCGTGCAGAGAGCTCAATTCACCATGCACTGGATGAGAAATTCAAGAAAACAACTATAAGTAAATGATAATTAAAAAAATATATATCTATGTAGTTATGTATCTCAAAATATTCGTTAACTTTCTCTTCTCGAAATTAAGTCATACTATATAAACTTGTTAACCAACATATAACTTTTGCATATCTAAATATTAATTTTAACGTATAAATCACATTAAAGTGAAGGTGGCGTGATTGGTACCCGAAATAACATGAAATGAAAGTTCAAATCATTTATTCATACAAGTTGAATTCAAGATTATCGTTCTTAGAAATAATACAAATTCAGATCAAGATTGAAGCCCTTAACCTAAACTCAAGATTATAATTTAATATCAAGCAAATGATCCTGAATTTATTTCCAAAGAGAAAATCCAAGTTTCAAATATACGAGTCTGAAATTGTGAGCTGTCAAATTTAACTTCAAACTTAAATATTTGAAAATATATATCTGTTTTAAATATTTGAATTTAAAATTAAGCTTGATAATCCTCAATCTTAGTCCATATGCATAAATTTTGGAACTTCAATGTTGTAGTTTTGAATTTGATTTTATATGTCTAATATTTAAATACTTTATATTTTGACTATATCTTAAATAGAGATTCTTTAAGATTTAACACTTTGGTCCATTCCTAAAATGCAAATCATGCATGAATTAGTTTAGCCTAACCACTATTTTAGTTTCTATGAATAATCTAGAATTGGGGTGGGTAAATTAGGTAATAAAAATCTAATATGTTCACTTTAGTCAATGTAATATATGCATAATTAATCACTTTAGTTAGTATATTAATTTACACTAATAGCAATTTGATCCCTGAATTATTGAGCAATTCTAATTTTAGTCACTGTAATATATGAAAAGCCTAAGGAATCCAAAAATCAGAAAATAATTTTAAAGGTTTTTACAAACAGGAACCAGTAAATAAAACAACAGACGATATGTATATATATAGTGTCCAGGACGAATCCACCTTTGATGGAAAATTATACTATTTATATATGGTTAAAATTATTTTTTATGTAGATATAATTGATGTTGAACCCCCTTCGGCTAATTTCTGTGCCTACTTTTTTCAATTTTGACCCTCTTAGTGCAAATTCTAATTTCGTGCCTGTTAATATATATATATATATATATATATATATATATATGAAGCAACTTGTAGATGTAAGTTTTTCAAAGTGGATGTATAATTTTCAAATAGGTAGTTCCAATATTAAAACCAACCTTTACAACAAGGCAAATTTTATTTTATAACAACAACATGCACATTACGTCCACGTCATATGCATGGAAATTGGGATGTTTTAATTTAATTTAATTGTCTTTTTTTCATTTTTGACAATTTTATTTTTAATATGCACTCTATCCGCTCTAAAATAAGTGTAATTTTAGCAAAAGTTTTATGTCCTAACGCTTTAAAATTCATACCAAAAAATAGTATTGCTTATGTTTTTTCAATTATATCGCCCTCATACTCCATTTTCTTAATATTATTCAAATTTTCAAGAGAAATTTATTAAATAAAAATAATTTAGTAAATTACATATTTTATTTATTGATTTCTTGATAGATGTAATTTTTGCAAGGTGATGGAGGAAGTATAGATGTATTGTCATAGAAGTATTGTCAATAATCTTCTATAATACAAACATTTTATTATAACAGTCTAATTTTTCTTGGGATTAATTTTATATTATATTATATATCTTTTATAATAATATGTGGCTATAGCACTTAAAATATCCAAACAAGCAATATTCATTATAATTTTTTTTTTAGCTATATTTATAATAATTATTATTATTTTTTAATCATTTTGGTCTTAAATAATTGAAAGTCTTAATTTATTTTTTTTGGTAAAATTGTTTGCTTATAATTCCCCTATCTAACTAGCTAGGTAATAGTGTGAACATGAAAGTTTGGCAGCTCATAAATAATATCTGCCTAATTAATATTTTTTCCAATTATTAACGAATTCTATATTAATTTTCTATTTGGTTGATTATTGCCTTATAAATACTCAATACAAGAAGTAATTATAGTATCACAAAGATACAAATTAAAGGCCTGTAAAAGCAAAATGGAGGAGATTTCATGTGTATCTGCTCCAAAGAAAAGGTAAAAAAGAAAAAAAAAATCATTTTTTTTATGTTAAAATAGTATTTAGATGAGATGATCGTATATTTCAAAATATTACCAGAGTAGATAAAAATCGAGTTTAAATCTCAAAAGAAAGCATTATATGAATCTCTTTTCTATTAATAAATGAAATTAGTAGTATTTGTGTCAGTATATATGTAAGTTAAATCTCGAAAATCGTATTTCAGGTTGGAGGGAAAGGTAGCTATTATCACGGGCGGTGCAAGTGGTATCGGAGCGACAACGGTCCGAATCTTCATCGAGAACGGCGCAAAAGTCGTCGTCGCAGATATTCAGGATCAACAGGGCGAAGAAATAGCAGCCAAGCTAGGCAAAAACGCCCACTACGTTCACTGCGACGTGTCAAAAGAAGACGACGTGAAAGACCTGATCGACGCTACGATTTCGAAATTCGGTCATCTCGACGTAATGTACAACAACGCCGGCGTCTACGACGTGACGATAAAAAGCGTACTCGACACGGAACTCGCCGATTTAGAGCGTAAAATCTCAGTAAACCTAATCGGATCTTTTTTGGGCGCGAAATACGCTGCAAAAGCTATGATAAATAATAAAAAAGGGTGCATTTTATTCACAACAAGTTGTTGTACTAAGGTGGCTGGAATTGCATCACATACATATGTTGCATCAAAATATGCAATAGTTGGTATGTGCAAAAATTTGGCTGTTGAATTAGGGTTACATGGAATTAGGGTAAATTGCATTTCACCATTTGCAATATTACCAAGTAATAATATAATTAATAATGAAATTAAATCAAGATTTGAATTAATTATAAGTAATATTGGGAATTTAAAAGGGATTAATCATAACAAAGAAGATGTTGCTAATGCTGCTGTTTTTCTTGCTAGTGATGAAGGGAAGTACTTAAGTGGTCATAATCTTGTAATTGATGGAGGGTTTAGTGTTGTTAACCCTAGTTTTCTCAAAATTACTGGACAATATACCTAAATTTTGGCGAAATTAAATTTGTTGTAACACGCCTCAACTTTGCGGGGTTTCTTACTATGACCCTCCGTAGATTATTTTTTACCGTATTTCTGTTGCATATATTTGCTTAGCTGGACCACGACAGAGCACACACACTTACTCAGTGTGCATGTATTCACACAGTGGTCCAGTTGATAAATATATGTCACAAAAATACGGTAAAAAATAATCTAGGGGATCATAGGACCCCTTGCAAAGCTGAGGCGTGTCACAACAAATTTCGTCAAATTTTAGGTATATTTCGGACCTTTCTACGCTAAATTTGTTGTAACACGCCTCAACTTTGCGGGGGTTTCTATGACCCTCCATAGCTTATTTTTTACCGTATTTCTATTGCATATATTTGCTTAGCTGGACCACGACAAAGTATGCACACGTGCTCAGTGTTCGTGTATTCACTCAGTGGTCCAGCTAATAAATATATATCACAGAGTTATGGTAAAAAATAATCTAGGGGGATCATAGGACCCCTTGCAAAGCTGAGGCGTGTTGCAGTAAATTTCGTCAAATTTTAAATATATTTCGAACCTTTCTGCCTAGAAATAATTAAGAATAAGAAAGCTTGAGTCGATGGTCGAGCTAGGAATTTTAATAAGGGGATTTAGAAAATTCAAGTATTAGTAGTATGATATATATATTTGGACTACTCTTGTTTTGTTTTTTTGGTGTTAAAATACTTTATATCAATAAGTATAATTTAGAAATATGATAATAATTAAGATTACTTTTTTTAGTTTCTTGTTGGATGTTAAGAGTACTTTGATATATAATGGTTTCATTGTTTGTATGAATATTTTATTTGGATGATTGTGACGAGAATAAAGAATTATTAAGACAACTAGACATGAATACTTTATTTTGAATCTTAATTTTGTATTAATAAGAAAAAACATGAGCTCAACTTTTTTTTTGTTTTGTTTTTTCATTCGGTGTTCGGTATTCGTATTGGAGCCCCGATTAATTCGGATCGCGCGTTGCAGGGCCTATTAAGGTGGCAGCGCTCCAACAGAGTTTTATCCATACCCAGGGTCGAACCTTCGACCTCTGGTTAAGGATGGAGCAACCCGATCCACTGCACCACAACCCATGTTGGTACATGAGTTTAACTTATGGGCTCAAAATCGAAAATTAAATTTGAAATTTTCCTATGTCCACCCCTATTTGCAATTGACTTTTCGAGTGAAAGGAGAAAAATACATCTAAATTATTTTAATTTTTCATGATTTATATCCGAATTATTAGATGTGTGAGTTTCCTATTTTAACTATCACCAACTATTTATCAAAACATATCTTTAACTTTTCCTCTGAAAATTCAAATATGAAACTTAATCAGTAGTGAAATATGTTTTGATAAATAGTTGAAAATAATTTTAGGTAGAAAATTCACACAGAAATAATTCAGATACGAAATTCAAAAAATCAAAATACTTTATATCGAAAAATCGAAATACTTTATGACATACCTATGCACGATGCACGTAGTCTAATATTAAAAGAATTTAATTAGACACTTATTTGCTAATTAAACAGTCAACTTCCAATTGTAAGTTAACAATTTAATAGTTGGTCCCTCCGTTTTAAAATAATTATCATATTTGGCTTCTCGAAAGTTAATGTGACTAATTTTTAAAGTCAAATTAAATTAAATTAATTTAATATTTGAAAATATAATTTGGATATTCAAGACTATACAGAAAGTATAATATTAAAGTGCTGATTAAAGTTTACATCATCAACTCTCAAAAAAAAATCGTGACAAATATTTTGGAATGAATAGAATATTTTGGAACGAATCTGATCAATTTGTGAACACTTTGATTAATATCAAACTTGAATTTGATAATGTAATACTCAAACCAAAACGCCTATCTTAAATATAGTATGTTCGCTCATGTCCTTGAAATCTTGACTTCGTCAATGCCACTAGGTAAATCTACTATCTGTCACGAGTAGACAAATCTAGTGTACTCTATCGCGATCAAAACTTAGGCAGATTGAAAGAGCTCACCTAGTATTTCTATTTAATGAAATCGTGTATGTTCAATTGTATCAGGTTAGAGGGCAAAGTCGGGATCATAACAGGAGGTGCTAGCGGAATTGGTGAAGCAACGACGAGACTTTTCATCGAACATGGTAGTATGATACGTCTACTCGTGAGAAATTGAAAATAAGACGATGTGTTCTTAAATATTTTGATTGTCACTGAAATTTTTCTATACAATTAATTCATCTATTATGTAATGCTGAAAGAATCATTTTATGTAACACCAATTTAACGTGGTACGATTACTGAGTTTTTCTCTTTTCCGATATGTCTGTATTTATAATTTCATAACCTTATTTTTTTTAATTTTCATCTCCATGTTACTTCGGATACCAACTGCGCCAATGGTGTAGGCTCTGGGCATGAGAAACTGGAAATAAGACGATGCGTTCTTAAATATTTTGATTGTCACTGAAATTTTCTTGTACGATTAATTCATCTATTATGTAACACTAATTTGATGTGGTAGGATCACTAAATTATTTCTCTTTTCCGATATGTCTTTTCATAATCTTGTTTTATTTTTATTTCCATGTTATTTCGGGTACCAACTGCGCCAATGATGTAGAACAAAAATAAAAATAATTTTTTTGAACATCGGGTGAAAAAAAAAAAGAATGTTGTTTAAATAGAATTGTATCGAAACTGTATGATTATTGTGTGTACGTGTATATATCTCTTCAACCGTAATTTTATCATATCACCCCTAATTAATTATTATAAGTCATCTAAGTATCAAAAAATTAATAATTTTTAATTAAAAAATATAAAATAGACATTAAATAATAAATTAACTCTTGATATTTTAAAGGGAAAATTTCAGAAATAGCAACTCTATAGACTTAATTATAACTTTTATAGCAACAGTTTCATAATTACGAAAAATAACAAATTGCATTTTATATTTAAGTAAAATGTTACTATATAAATACATATACAAATATATATGTATTACTCATAAATACATATGCACAACTGAAAAATACATATTCTTCTATTATTATGAAGTGGGTAAAATATTGTTACTTTTGCTATAAGTTACAATTTTGAAGAAGAATTGCTATTTATTGTAATCATAGTCTTAAGGATGCTAGTTTCTGTAATTTTTTCTATTTTAAATTAGCTTGTCATTTTATATGAGGCTCACTTAGGTTATTTTCACAAGTAATTTTTTATAGTTATTATGCTATATTATTTTTAATACATGTCTGCTTTGCGGCTTCAATCGTGATTTTACTATATCATCCCTAATTACTTATTATGGTTATTTAAGCATTAAAAAATATATATTATTAGTATCCTATATAGGAAGTCACAATAAGCAGCTGAAGCAGTCTACTCATATTTGACATGTCTAGCTCAGCTGTTTCAATCGTGATTTTACTACATTACCCCTAAATAATTATTATAAGTCATTTACATATTAAAAAATTAATAATATTTAATAAAAAATGAAAATAGATATTTATAACATGACTGTTTTAACTACTTCAATCGTTATTTTACTAAATTACCCATATTTAATTATTATAAGCCATTTAAGTATTAAAAAAATTAATAATATTTAATAAAAATGGTAAAATAGACGTAAAATGATAAATTAATTTTTTATGTTTTAAATTAAATGACGTCTTATATGGAGCCACTTAAAAAAAATTCACAAGAATTTTTTACAATAATTTTACTATGTCACTTCTAATTAGTAGAATAGAAAAAAAATATTATAAATCACAATAATTAAGAATTTAAATTATTTAAAAAATGTAATCGACTATAAATACACAAAAGTTTTAACAATTTAAAATATCGTTATGCAAATTTAATCAATCTAAATATAATATTATATCTCTAACTTAGAATTTATCAAACAAATAAATAAAACTTTTAAATGATAGAATTATACATAATGTAAAAATTTTAAGGATCAATATTGGGCCGTGCGTAGAACGGCATAAGCCGGTTAGTATATATATAAATGTGTAAGAAAACTGTATATTAATTGTATAAAATATATATTTGTATTTTTGATATAATATAATATATGTATTTGATATCAAATATTAAAAAAAAAAAAAATTATATACATATTTGTATTTGATATAAAATATGTACCAATAGATTATACAAAGAAGAACCACACTTAGGCTAAATTTTAATTAATTACAATTCATAGTTTCTTTTAATTTTTTTATTTCACTACATTTAGTCTCTCCATTTGTGGCATAATTTGACTTGGTATAGTGTTTAAGAAAAAAAGAAAGACTTTTGAAAAAAAGAAAGAATTTTGAAAATAATTCTTGAATATTTGTGTGGTTGTGAATCATTTCATTAAAGGTAAAAGAAAAATTTAAAGGTAATTTTTTTTTTTATAATTATAGTAAGGTAATTTTTTTTGGGACGGATTAAAAAGAAAAGTATGCCACATAAAATGAGATAAAGGGATTAGGTATTTTGTATTCTGTTTTGGGTATTTGTTTTTTGGTTTAAATGTAGCTAATCAATATGTATTTGATATTTTATATTTCGTTTCAGTATATATTATATTTTATACGTTTTGATACAAATTGTGTTTATTGATACAAATTGAATCATTCAAATACAAATGATATATAAATGATGCATGTACTTGTTAAAATATAAATGAAAAAAAGGCTACAATTTGTAATATTAAATATTGCTATTACTACATATTTTATACTTAATTAAATACAACTATTTTATACCAAGTGTTAGCCCAAACTCTAAATCAAATAGTCAACAAAATTAAGCCACAAGCTTAGTACCTAATTACTATTTTCAAACTGAAAATTAGTTCAAGCCCATAAATAAATAAATATATACATTTGTTAGTGTTAATTCTCACATGGTTGCCTATATTGACCTTGAATTTGATGTGCCATCAATTAATTAATTAATTAATTAAATAAAAGACACAACAAAAATGTTGCTTTAACAAAACAAATATACTAGCAGCCAAGAATGACCACATGGACTTCCAAATTCATAGTCATCTTAGTCTTTTCTTTTTAGGTTGTGGTATTGTATTGAAGCTTCGATTAATTTGATTCGCTCATTGCAATATTTATTCTAAGGAATAACGTTGTTAGATTTTTTCTATACTCAAGGCTGGAACATGAGACCTCGAGTCAAGGACGGAACAATCCTACCACTGCATAATCAAGGCTCGAACACAAAATCTCGAATCAAGGACGGAACAATTCTATCACTGCATACCCAAGACTCGAATACGAGACCTCGAGTCAAGGACCTTACATTCCTACCACTGCATGCTCAAGACTCAAACACGAGACCTCGAGTCAAGAACGAAACAGTCCTATCACTGCATACTTAAGGCCCAAATACGAAACGTCGAGTAACGAAACAATCCTGCCACTAAACTACAATTCATGTTAATCATCCTATAGTCAAATAAATAGTCCTATTATGCTCACTCATCTAACAAAATTGCAAATATTATTTACAATATTATTCTTTATTATTTACTATTTGATTATTTTATTTGTTTCATTCTAGAAAATAGTAACTCTCACACTATATATAAAGTTTCATCATAGTCAAACAATGACTCCTATACTCACTCATAATAAAACAAATTTGCAAAGATTTCTTTACAATATTTTTCTTTAATTTTTAGTATTTGAATATATATATTTTTTCATTCTAGAAAATAGTATATTCTCATACTATATATAAAGCTTAACCAAATTGGAAACTAAGACAATAACACATCTTAGAGATTCAAAAAAAATACTTTGTGAAATTATTTTCTTGAATTTTGTTTTTAAAAATGGCTAGTAATAGCAGTTCAATCTCTACATCAGCCAAAAGGTATGTAATTAATGATTATTTAGAACTCTAATCTTTTTTTTTTCCTAATAATTCTTCTTTTAACCCCTTTTTGTTGTGCAAAAATATATAATTTAGAGTTTTAGCTGGATACGACTTTTTGCAGAATTCTATATCTATCTATCTATGAGATTGAGTATGAAATTATGTATACTCACTTTAAATTGAATATCTATGAAATTTCTTTATAAAAAGAGTTTTAAAATTTGTGGTATGTGATCTTAATTTGTGATTATGTTGTTGGTTACTTACTAAAAAATTATGGTATAAAACATATCATAATAATACTAGAAAAGGGCTTTAATTATTAAGAACATATAAAAAAGGGTCATCATTTTTTTAAAAAATAAACTATTAAAGAAATAATATCAAATGAAATTTTATATATATATATATATATATATATATATATATATATATATTTTACCAACATGGGTTGTGGTACAACGGATAGGGCTGCTCCACCATTAATCAGACCTCGAGATCGAGGGTTCGACTCTGGGCACAGAGAAAACTCTGTTGGGAGTGCTACCCTCGAATAGGGCCCTACCCAGCGAGAATCTGAATTAGTCGGGCTTCAATCCGGATACCGGACACAAAAAATTATATTTTTTCAACTTCTCTTATTATTCAAAAATACTTAATTTTTTTCTCAAAAACCTGGTAGAACACCTCTAACTCTTTAAAATAAGTATTACTATTAGTTTTTCAAATCCGGATCAAACAGGCTATAAATATAATTTAATGTCTTTTTCCTAAAGTTCTCTATTTTAGTTTATTTTATTTTGAACAACGCATCTAGTATCCTAATAAAGATGTCACGTCAGTACAAAAAGGTGACAAAAACAGGCTAAAATTAACTTCAGGGAGTAATAGAACCCCTTTGACGTTAGAGTGTGTCGTAACAACTTTGACCAGAAGACTGAATACTTATCTCTTTTATTTTTACTTATTTGGGGTTTGCTATTTTCTACATTGTCAGGCTAGATGGTAAAGTAGCAGTTATTACTGGAGGTGCAAGTGGAATAGGTGCTACAACTGCAAAATTATTTGTCAAAAATGGTGCTAAAGTTGTAATACTTGATGTTCAAGATGATCTTGGCCGTTCACTTTGCAATGAAATTGGGTCAGAACAAATCTCGTACGTCCATTGTGATGTTACCAATGAAACACAAGTTGAAAATGCCATAGATTTTGCAGTATCAAAGCATGGGAAAATTGACATAATGTACAATAATGCAGGTATGTCTAGCAAATGAGCCGATTAAAATCGGCTGAATCGATAAATAGGTTATTGTTTAACGTTGTTTGAAAGTTAGCTGTGACTGAATCGATAAATAGGTTACTGTTTAACATTGTTCAATGTTAGTTGTGGTTAGGGGTGGCCTCAAATTTTTTAATATGAAATTCTATAATTTCAACTTCACTTGAAGATTTTGTGAAATACATTTTAAAAAAATATAAAAAAATAATAATGATAAGAAAAATGAAAAAATTATCTCATTTTTACAAGAAATATTTTAGAACTTTGAACTAAACAATTCAAATATTATATTAATAAATAAAGTCTTAGCAACAACATTCAAGTTAATGCATTGCAAACAAATGACTAACAACTTATTAATTAGAATTAATTTTTACTTTTATTAATAATTATATTATTATGTGAAGTTAAAGGTCAAGTGTCTTTAAAAATACTACATCGAAATAACTATTATGCAAGAATAAATAAGACAGCTCTAAATTATTACAGTAGTATTTTTTTATGTACATTTATATATGTAAGACCTCTTATTAAAATTTGGTTTTAAGCCACTAATTTTATTGAGGCGCCTCTGGTTAAAAATTTAGTTGCGACTGAATCGATAAATATGTTACTGTTTAACGTTGTTCGACAGTTATCTGTGATTGAATTAGTAAATAGATTATTGTTTGATGTTGTTCAGAAGTTAGCTATGACTGAATCAATAAATAGGTTATTGTTTAAGGTTGTCCGAAAGTTAATTGTGTAGATTAAAACGGACTGAATCGATAAATAGGTTATTATTTAATGTTGTTCGGAGTTTAGTTATGTTGATATAGGTTAAAATGGACTGAATCGATAAATAGTTATTGTTTAATGTTGTTGGAAAGTTAGTTGTGTAGAGATAGATTAAAATGGACTGAATCGATAAATAGATTATTGTTTGGCGTTGTTTGAAAGTTAGTTGAGACTAAATCGATAAACATCTGATTGTTTAACGTTGTTTGAAAGTTAGTTTTGACTGAGTCAATAAATAAGTTATTGTTTAACGTTGTTTGAAAGTTAGTTGTGATTGAATCGATAAATAGGTTAAACTAGTTGAGACTAAATCGATAAACATCTGATTGTTTAACGTTGTTTGAAAGTTAGTTTTGACTGAGTCGATAAATAAGTTATTGTTTAACGTTGTTTGAAAGTTAGCTGTGATTGAATCGATAAATAGGTTATTGTTTAACGTTGTTCGAAAGTAAGTTGTGTTGAGATGGACTAGGGCAAAATGGGCTTTATATGAGTCATCAGAACTATCTAACTTTAATCAAGTTTTAGTTGTTGTTGTCCTTTTTTTGGAAAAAAGGATATGGGCTGATCCTTTTCAAAACAATTGGCTCCTATTAGGTCGATCCAACAAAATTTCATATTATGATCATTTTATAATTTGGATTATTTTGACCAAGGTAGTTCAGATACAGTTCATATATCATATTGATACAATTCATATACTATAATGATATTCATAAAAAAAAATAAATAGAGCGGTGAATTTATGGATGAAAATTGTATCATTGTTATATAAATATGTATTTTTTAATATGATGTATATAGAATTTGTATCAACATTGTATATATATATATATATATATATATATATATATATATATA
>NC_061118.1:39026798-39221044 GCF_002878395.1 Capsicum annuum | reverse complement strand
TATATATATATGTATGTATGTATATATATATATGTATGTATGTATGTATATATATATATGTATGTATATATATATATATGTATGTATGTATAAGATGCGTATAAAAACTGTATCTTCATTGTATAGAATGCATATCTGTATAAGATATGCATCAAATTTGTCTCAAGATTGTATTAAGCTGTCAACAAATGGTTAGAAAATAAAATTAAAATTCAATGGTCATTTTCATGTCAATAGTTTCATCTGAAGTGTTATTTACGTCCTTTCCCTATTTTCATAAGTTAATTTTGTCACCCTAAATGCATGCAGGCATAATCGGAAACATGGCTCCAGGTATCACCACAACGGATTACGAGAACTTAAAAAAAGTATTCGACATCAACGTGTTTGGCGCCTTTCTGGGCGCCAAACACGCTGCACGCGTGATGATCCCGGCTAAGAAAGGTGTCATTCTGTTCACGGCGAGCGTGGCGGGCGTAGTAGCCGGGATGTCACCGCACACCTACGCTGCGTCCAAGCACGCGGTTATCGGTCTATCGAACAATTTATGTGTTGAATTAGGGCAATATGGTATAAGAGTAAATTGTATCACACCACATGTTGTTGATACACCATTGTTAACAAAATTTGTTGGTGAAATTGATAAAAATAAAGTTGATGAAGCAATTATGAAATCATCAAATTTAAAAATAGAAAAATTAGAAGCAAATGATGTTGCTAATGCTGCTGTTTATTTAGCAAGTGATGAAGCTAAGTATATTAGTGGATTAAATTTAATGATTGATGGAGGTTATAGTAAAACTAATCCACTTTGTCCTATGTATATTAGTGAGATACTTAGTGGATTTAATTAAGTTGGATTTTTGGATTAGTTTTCTTTAATAATAATGTGTTTGAGGATTTAATTCGAACCTCATTTTTATTTTTTGAAAGTTTTGTAATTGTTATCAGATCTTGTGATACACTTGTACTTCATTTTTTTTCTTTTTTGTTTATATTCGGTTCGTTTTCAATTTGTTTGTATTATTTTCATTTTAAGTATATTGAAAAAATAAGGGAAAAGAGTCGAATTTACCTTTCGACTTTGAAAAATTGGCTAAATATACTGTTCGTCATACTTTAGTGTCGAATTTATCCTCGATTTTATACTTTGGGGTCAAATTTATCCCTTTACTTTGAAAAATTGGTTAAATATATCCTTCGTCATATTTTGAAGCTAAATTTACCGTCAATGTCATATTTTGGGGCGATATTTACCCTCGTTTTTTAAAAAAAATTTCACATGTATTCTTTCTTTAACAAAAAAACTCAAATCACCATTTAAACCCTTTAAAAAAAAACTCTTTAATCTAATTTGCCTGATTTGATCTACAGAAGATACACAAACGTATATATCCATTCTCAGTTTTGTTGGTCGAACTTTTTGAACAAGATTAAGCTACTGATTATTTATCAGTACATAACTCATGAAAAATGAATCTGCATCAGTATAAACACAAACAAATAGACTCCTAAACTATGATAAATGATACCTATATACCCTCTATCATATTTTGGGGTACACATACGCCCTTACCGTTAGTGTAAGGGGCATATACGTACCATTTCATTAATGGTAGGGGTATATGTGTACCCAAAGTATGATGAAGGGTATATACATATCATTTATCATAGTTCAGGGGTATATATGTTCTTTTTCTGTTGAAAAAATAATGTAGTTTTTTAGGAACTTTTTACTTTCTGCATGACATGCTTAAAACTATGGCTGTCAAGTGGGCCGAGCTGGGCCAACCCGGAATTGGTCTGTATTATTTACCCGGGTTGAGGGTTGGATCGGGGCCGGGTTGGGGTCTAAGTGGGCCGGGCCGGGCCCAACAGTAAAAAAAATAAAAAATCACCCTAACTCGGCTCACTTAATCCAACCCCGTCAAACCCACCTAAACCCGGTCAAACCCATTTAAAAAACCGATCAAACCCGGTCAAAAATATAAAAAAAAAACTTTTTTTCAATATACATTAGATATACCCACCTATATACATTATAAATATGTTAAACAATATACATACACTATATATATAGTATATACTACATTAGAATTTAAAAAATATATACACATATACACAATTACACATATATACGCACCATCCAAATATATATGTACTACTTTAAACTTTAAAGTTTAAATAAAATATACTACAATATATATATATATACACATGTATACGTTAAATATACACGTCTATAGAAGATCTATTCACATATATACACTCTATTCTATGTATATGTAATACTTTAGATGAGATATACTACAATATATATACATTACAATATATATTTGTATAGTTCTATACTAATTTATAAAATATATACACATATATACATTAAATATACACGTCTATAGAAGATCTATTCACATACATACACTCTATTCTATGTATATGTAATACTTTAAATGAGATATACTACAATATATATACATTACAATATATATTTGTATAGTTATATACTAATTTATAAAATATATACACATATATACGTTAAATATACACGTCTATAGAAGATCTATTCACATACATACACTCTATTCTATGTATATGTAATACTTTAAATGAGATATACTACAATATATATATATACATTGCAATATATATTTGTATAGTTATATACTAATTTATAAAATATATACACATGTATACGTTAAACATACACGTCTATAGAAGATCTATTCACATATATACACTCTATTCTATGTATACGCACCATTCAATGTATATACTACTACTTATAAAATATACTACATTATATATACATTACAATATATATAGATATACTTATATACTAATTTTATTAAACATATACATGTATACGTTAAATATACACTTCTATAGAAGATATATGCACAAATATACAAAACATATGCTACTTAATATAATAAATTAATAATATTTGGTAGTAAATTAATAATATATTAGAAGTAAGTTTTTAATTTAAAGTAGAAAACTAGAAATTCAATTTAAAATTTTAAATCGTTAAATGAAAAAAAATAAAAAGCAAGGACTAAGGAGTGAATGAATTTGGGGAATTTTATTGATTGCAAAATGATCCAAAATTTATAATTTACATGAATGAAAAATCTATAAACTATGCATCATTTTTTCCAACTCATTCATGTTAATATTACTGGGAACTTGCATAGGATAGTCGAAGTCAACGGAGGCAAAACCATGCATTGGACTTGATTCTGCTGAGTTCTCCTATGAAGTCATAATTTCTTCAAGTTTCAGCTCGTCGCTCGGCTCCAGTTCCATTTCTTGATTTCTTCTTTCCGCTCTAATCCAATCTCTGAGGCAAACTAGAACATTTATTGCATTGCTTCCCAATGAGTGTCGGTTGTCTCCAAGCTGCTGTCGTCCCTGACTAAAGGCGCTCTCTGATGCAACTGTTGACATTGGAACATTCAAGATATCTTTAGCTAATCTTGAAAGCACAGGATATTATGTTTCATTACTCCTCCACCAATCCAACGTGTTGATCTGTTGTCTGCAATCCTCTGGTGCCGTCCGAAGATAATATTTCAGCTCTTCCCGATAAGTTGATGTGTAAGTTCTCTCATCAACACTGTTCCAACAATTTAAATCATAAAACAAATCAGAAAAACCACTATGTGTCGGCCTTTTAGAAGATGATGGCTCCTCGGGAGGATGAGGAGCGACAGTTGGAGTGATATTTGTAGGTACGGCTAAATCAAATAAATCAGCATAGTGATTATATAATTTTTCTATGTAATCCTTTGCATCAGCCGTAGCCGTCCACAAATCAGGTTGTACTTGTTCAGAATCATGGTTAATATTTTTTTCTAAGTTAGTATAAATAAGAGTACTAAAGTGACACATATTATTATATTTCATGCACAGATTTAGCATAGCACCAACCAAGTAAATAGGGGGAATCGAAAAAAAATATTTTTTAAATTTCGTAAACATGGCGCCAACAGCTTCTTTATAACCTTCTTTATTTTTATATTCTTTGAGCAAATCAGAAATATCGGCTATATATGCCAAAATATTACAAACAGCAGGATAATAAGCACCGGAAAATTCAATCGTAGCTACATAAAATTTTTCTAAAAACTTAACTAAATCATTAATTACAATCCAATCAGAATTATGTAGCATGCAATCAGCAGAATCAGCAAATGAACCGCAATGTTGGTTAAAAGCTAGTGTAATAGGAATTCTATATTTATAACAAGTTTTTAAAAACTCATACGTAGAATTTCATCTAGTATCAATTTCCTCAGGCATCAAAATCGGTGTAAGTCCATTTTCTTGACATTTAACTTTAAATTCTCTAATTCTCGAGCTACGATTATTTCCTTGAATAAAACCAACAGAAAGACGAATTTTTTCAATATAAAACTCAAAAAACTCAAGACCATCTTTTACAATTAAATTATATATATGGCATGCACACTTAATATGAAAAATTTCAGGCAAGAGCGGAGATAGCGGAGATTTTAATTTTTTTATAGCAGTGTTGTTGTTAGAATCATTATCAAAAGCAATACATAAAATTTTATTTTCGATACCATAATATCCGGCAATTTTAACAGTAGAATCAACAATAAATTGTCCAGTATGTTTACGATCTTCATCATATAAAAAAGCAAGAATACGTTTTTGCATCACGAAATTACTATCCATCCAATGACAAGTAACGGTTAAATAATCATTTTTATTTACAGCACGACCAAGATCAGAAGTTAGGGACAATCTACATTGAATATTTTTTAACAATGTTGATAAATAAAAACAATATTGTGAATGAAGTCTAAAAATATCAGACCGACAAGTAGTTCTAGGAATACCGTTAAACATAAGATTATAAATTGCTTGTATATAACGAATAAAGGCATCAGAAGAAGGAAAATTAAAAGGCAAACAACCCACAGCTACCATTTTAGCTATTTCTTCTCGGTCCCTCAATTTATTATACTTCTTCGCTACGTGACCGGTTGCTGGGTCCATTCTAGTTTGCGTTGACCCACCAACATCCCCACCACCTTTTGTAATATTTAACTCTCTTTTGTGATCTTTAGCTACATGTCTCATTAACGTACCCGTACCCCCTTACTTGCCTCCACTTCTATACTTATATATTTGTTGACAAATATTGCATTGCACCTCAATATCTGATATACGTTCAAAAAATTGTCATGCAATACTAGTTCTTTTACGAGGTTTTGGGGCACTGGGAGGACGGGAAGGGAGATTAACTGATTCAGATCTAACGTTAGCATCTCCTACTGCGGGTGTCTCAGCAATATTTTCATTATCTTCGTTTAAATTAACCGCATCTACTTCATTTTCTTCTTCTATACCGTAATTTTTTTCAGCTTCTACATAATCCATATCGTGAGCACCTACACCTATTTCTTCCTCAAAAGGTGTACCGAGTGGTACCGGATGCGAAGGCACACGGGTATATCTACTACTTGAACTACCTCTACCGCTAGTAATTCGCTTTTTACTACCACTACCGCTTCCGGGACAAAAAATTTTAACACCTTTAGTAGCGAGGTTTCTTAATTTATCCATAATATAAATTAAATTAAACTAAAAATATTCAAAATACACAAATATAATAAAATTAAATATGAAACAATTAATACAATAAATAAAAATTAAACGTAAGAGATGGAACGACAATACCAAATTTTGAAAGTATCCGAAGATTGCGACTTTAGAAACTTCCGCTCGTACTTTGTAAACGAAAAATTAAAAAATTAAAGTGAGCACTTTAGGAAATTAAATATATTAAATATTTGAGAATTGAGAATTGAGATTTGAGAGAGAATGAGATTTGAGAGAGTGAAAAATTGTGTGAAAAATGATTTGAAGTTGTAGGGTATTTATAGATTTTTTTGGGGGATTAAAAAATATTTTTTCAAGTTTTTTTTTTTTTTTTTTTAATAAATGGGCCCAAATTAGCCGTTTGGACCCAAAAACAGCTATATAGTCGTTGGGCCAAGCGCTAGTTTGGCCCAAAAGCCAATTTTTTTTTTTTTTTTAAAAATTTATCCGGGTTGGGCCGGGCCAGGCCGATTAACCGGCGGGCCTGGATCGGGCCGGGTTAGCCGAACCCATTTTAAAAAATAACCGGCCCGGGACCCGAAACCCTAAAGCCCTAGGGCTTATCGGGCCGGGTCAAATCGGGTCAGGTTAGTTACGAGGGCCCGACTCGGCCCGGCCCACTTGACACCCATACTTAAAACTAGAAGATTCAAAAATCTTTTTTATTTTCTAAAATTTCATGTCAAGTAAAAAACGTACAAAAAATTGAAACGGAAGGAGTAATATTTTAAGTTATTAAGTATTTTGATTTTAGCTTTTGTGGTATTCTACTAAGTATATTTAACCTTTAATTAATTGAATATGCACTTTTAATTACTTTACTTGTAAATACTCACTTAATTCCAGGATAAATAAATATTTACTATTTACCAGCTTTCTGCTTGCCATTCTAAAAATAGAAATCCTTTATTATTAAAAATTAAATTCATACTATATTTGGAATATAAAACTGAAAAATGGGACCCCAAAATTTGTTGAATATTTAGTGTTATTTCTAATAAATAATAGGACAAATATTTTGTGTGCTATGATTGTACTTGTATACAAATTACTTACTACTGTTCTTTTCAAATGATTGTACTTGTATTTAATTGCTCACTAATATTTTTTTTCAAATAATTGTACTTGTTATTTTTCTGATAAAATATCAGTGTATATCAATGTATATATTACTGCTATCTGATGAAATAAATTTGACAACTCACTTTGCTTTGGTTGAAAATAAATTTCATTTGTTTGGTACAACTATATAAAAAGTTAATGAAATAGCAAAAAGAAAATTATAAATATAATTTACAATATAAATTTCCTTAGTTATTGGTAAAATTAATTTTTGGTTATTATGATACTTGATGAGATATATTAAACATTCAATCAATTAAAATATGTATTTTTAGTCCTTTTAATTAGGAAATATTTTGATTTTGAGCTATTTTCAGAATATGAAGTAATAGTACAACCATTTAACGTAATATGAAATAACTAAGTGGCGAGACTGTTTACAATTATGGTGACCGTAAATTTTTACAACCAAAGAGATCAAATGTGATTGTTTGACTTGTAAAATGTCCCCAACGGCCCCGCGGAACCAACCAGATTCACTCCACAGACTGTCGGAGGGCCGCCGTGTGATTTTGCCCAAAAACTCCCGGGCTCACCCCCGAACTGTGAGCTAATAATACCCATCGAAAGTCGCAAAAAACGAGCTATTTGAGCTGTTTTGCCAGTTTGACTTGTAAAATGGCCCCAACGACCCCACCGAACCACCCAAATCCACTCCATAGTCCGTCGAGGGGCTGCCAAGCGATTTTTTCCAAAACTCCTGGGCTTACCCCCGAACCGTGAGCCAACACCCATCGGAAGTAAAAAAAAATGAGTTGTTCGTGCCGTTTTGCCCGTTTGACTTGTAAAATGGCCCCAACGATCCCACCGAACCAACCAGATCCACTCCATAGTCTGCCG
Source organism: Capsicum annuum (assembly GCF_002878395.1). Lineage (NCBI taxonomy): Eukaryota > Viridiplantae > Streptophyta > Magnoliopsida > Solanales > Solanaceae > Capsicum > Capsicum annuum. The sequence goes on along the minus strand of NC_061118.1, from coordinate 39,213,448 downwards.
AGGGGCTGCCGGGCGATTTTCGCCCAAAACAAGCTCGAGTCCAGGCCCTGGGCCCACCCTTCGAATCGGGGTTGAGCTTTGTGCCAAGACCATGTAAGAGCCCAAATCATTCAATTTATGATCAAGTAGAAAGGACACTAAAACTTGTCTATTCAATTTATGATCAAGTTAAAAGTATCGTAGTTCGACTTATTTCCATCGGAAAAATAAATCAAAGTATAAAAAAATAAACACATAAAAAAATTTGTACACGTAATTCAACAAATGAATATTAAATAGTGATCGAGTAATCTATCTAACATCGTTAAATAGCTCGTGGCAAACATATACTCTTTGAAAATATGACGTCATTAAATAAAATTAGCAACAAAATTTTATTATCTAGTGACACATATTTCACATATATCGAAACAATATTACATATATACAGTGTATATTATAATCTATGTTTTAGGATTTGCATTAATTTTTATACATTAGTACATATATTATTAATTCCAATATCTGCTTTAACTTTCAATAGAAAATAAATTCAACCACTGAATTAAATAACTATCTAATTTGATGAAAGAAATTAATTGAATTCAACCCACCAACTCATTAAATATTGCATTCAAATGCATTAACTGATATAGCTCCAGAATTAGGGTTCTTAATATATACATATTTAAAATTGTAATTTATGAATTCTCGTAAATCTAAAAGTTTTTACTTAAATTTTTATATTTATATTTAAAAATAGTACTTTTGAAATGTGTACTTTAGGTTAAATATATCTTGGATTAATAATACTTTTGATCTTTCGGTTATTGATATATTATGAATTTAGTCCTTGTAATAACGAATTAGACATATTTAATCTTCAATTAAGATGTTGAAATCGGAGGCGAATCTGCAGTGTAATTTATGAATTCTCGTAAACGTAGAAGTTTTTACTTAAATTTTGTATTTATATTTCAAAATAATACCTTTGAAATGTGTACTTCCAGTTAAATATCTAGGGTTAATAACACTTTTAATCTTTCGGTTATTTGTAAATTATGAATTTTGTCCTTGTAATAACGGATTAAACATATTTAATCTTCAATATTTAAATTGTTAAAATCGGAGACGGATTTACACTGTAATTTATGAATTCTCGTAAATGTAGAAGTTTTTACTTAAATTTTGTATTTATATTTAAAAATAATACCTTTGAAATGTGTACTTTCAGTTAAATATCTTGGGTTAATAACACTTTTAATCTTTCGGTAATTGGTAAATTATGAATTTTGTCCTTGTAATAACGGATTAGACAAATTTAATCTTCCATTAAATTGTTAAAATCAGAGAAGGATGTGCAATGTAATTTATGAATTCTCGTAAACCTAGAAGTTTTTACTTAAATTTTGTATTTATATTTAAAAATAATACCTTTGAAATGTGTACTTTCGATTAAATTTCTAGGGTTAATAACGCTTTTGATCTTTCGATTATTGGTAAATTATGAATTTAGTCCTTGTAATAACGGATTAGACATATTTAATCTTCAATTAAATTGATATGTGTACTTTCGGTTAAATATCTAGGATTAATAACATTTTTTATCTTTCGGTTATTGATAAATTATGAATTTAGTCTGTGTAATAGGGGATTAGACATATTTAATCTTCAATTAAATTGAAATGTGTGCTTTTGATCCCATTTGAAATCAGAGGCAGATCTGCAGTGTAATTTATGAATTCTTGTAAATCTGAAAGTTTTAACTTAAATTTTTTTATTTATATTTAAGAAATAGTACTTTTGAAATGTGTACTTTCGGTTAAATATCAAGGGTTAATAATACTTTTGATCTTTTGGTTATTGATGAATTATGAATTTAGTCCTTGTAATAACAGATTAGACATATTTAATTTTCAATTAAATTGTAAAAATTGGAGGCAGATCTGCAGTGTAATTTATGAATTCTCATAAACCTAAGTTTTTTTACTTAAATTTTGTATTTATATTTTAAAATAGTACTTTTAAAATGTGTATTTTCGGTTAAATATCTAGGGTTAATAACACTTTTGATCTTTCGGTTATTGATAAATTATGAATTTAGTTCTTGTAATAACGGATTAGACATATTTAATCTTCAATATTTAAATTATTAAAATCGTAGACGAATCTGCAATGTAATTATTGAATTCTCATAAACCTAATAGTTTTTCTTTAAATTTTGTATTTATATTTAAAAAATTATTACTTTTGAAATGTATACTTTCGGTTAAATATTTAGGGTTAATAACACTGTTAATCTTTCGGTTATTGGTAAATTATGAATTTAGTCCCTGTAATACTGGATTAGGCATATTTAATCTTCAATTATATTGATATGTGTACTTTTGATCCCATTTGAAATCAGAGACGGATTTGCACTGTAATTTATGAATTTTCTTAAATCTAGAAATTTTTACTTAAATTTTGTACTTATAATTAGAAAAAAAAAAACAGTACTTTTGAAATGTGTACTTTCGATTTAATATCTAGGATTAATAATATACGAATTTAGTCCTTGTAATAATAGATTATACATATTTGATCTTCAATTGAATTGAAATGTGTACTTTTGATCCCATTTGAAATCAACGGCGTATCTAATGATCTATAGTTTAACTTATGAGTTCACGTTATTAGAGAAGTTTTTTCTCAAACATTATAAACGTATAAGTAACAAATATATTAAATTTCTATAAATATTTGATTCACTGCTAAGAAAACATGAATTTCTGACGAGTGTTCAATTGAAAATCTGTTAAAATTTAACCCGTCGATAATATATTTCGATGAATTTCTGATCTTTTCAACCAGAAATTCTCGATTTTTTAGTAGTGATTGTGAACTCAGTTATGAATTTAATACAAACCGTATATAATTATTGAAATTCATAAACTTTAAATCTCGAATGCACGTCTGTGTGCCAACCAATTAACCCAACAAGAATTCAATTCAAATGAATTGAATATTTATTAATGGGTATTAATGTTAATTATAAATTGAAAAGATAGTAAAAAATTGTACTGAAAATCTCTTGTGATATTTTAATTAAATGTGAAAAATTTAAAGCAAGCCCATCTGTAATTATTAAGTCTTGGTTGCATTTTCCTATGAGGTTCTTCAATGCCTTAACATTAAATAAAAACTTACAAACTGAACTAATAATAATTTTAATAATTTTTTTCATTAATGGTTTAATAGTTAATATTAGTATTTATGTCTAAGATCACGTGCCAATGACATACTGTCACGTGAACACATTATCCTCCTTATCCAAAAAAATAATATGTAAACAACATAAATACCGACCGTTTGAAACTTAATTATAATTTTTTTTTATTATTTTGCATAATTACTGAAAATTTTGATTTTGGGTGTGTCAAGATATATAATCAGCTCTTGATACATCCAATGAAGATACATTTTTTCTTTGTAAAAATACATAATCAGCTTCCGATATATTTTTTTCGATTTTGAATCTGTCGAGATACATAATTAGCTCCCGATACATCCAACGGAGATACATAGTTAGTTGAAAATTGTATAGTTACTTTATAAGGATGGAGATTTGTGTAAATATGTTATACTAAAGTATATGTTTATATTATTTTTCAAAAAAAAAAATCCTAAAAATTTTATTGTTGGTCTTCAGGAAGTGCACAAGAATACAAAATGAATCTTTTTGATTTTGTATTATTTGACTAAATTGGTGATTGAATAAGACTCTTCGCGTAACTGATAAAGTTGTTATCATGTATTGTTCAAGAGGTCATCAGTTCAAGCGTGCAAACAGCTCCTTGCAGAAATGTAACACGTGACTGTATATAATAGACCCTTAGAATAGATCCTCATAATTCCGTCCTTCCTTGAACGTCATACATAGCGAAAATTTTAATGCATTGAACTACCTTTTTTGACTAAATTGGTGATTGAGGATTGTTTGTATTGGTGTTTGGAGTCTTTATTTTAGTTTTAAGACCATTTGAAGTGATTTGATTAAAAATGAAATTGTGAATTTAAAAATATCTTACTAAATTAAACAACATAGTCAAATTATGTGAATGTGGCAATATTTGACTATTTGTTAACAATTTAACAAAATAGACAAAATGCATATAATTCAGGTTGTCTCTTATCTGCCTATAGAGTAATTCGAACGGTTATCCGATTTGAAAATCTCTGAATCTATGCAAATTTTCCACTCTTCAAAGCATTTCATCGATTACTATGCCCTTCCTCGTCTAATTATGTAAACAATTGAACAAACACATAGTCATTTTTATTGTATTGAATTTATATATAATTTAATAAAATAGGTAGAATAAAAATATCATAAAGTCATACCAATTTATGGAATTGTAAAGTTATGTAAGTTTTGCACATTAATTTAAGTTAATTAAATACTTTATGAAAATGCTTAATGCAGGGTAAATACTTACCTATACTAAATATACATAACCAACTAATCATTTAACCTTAGTTATTTAAGAAAAAAATAAGGTAAGATTAATAAACTTATGTATGAACTCGTAATTTCGAATAAAATAAATATATTTTCCTTCGAATAAAATGAACTCAAAATGAAAAGCGTATAAACTAGTCCAAAAATTATAATCTCATGACCGTATATAAATTTCAGAATAATTTTGTCCGTGAACCAACCGATTGCTTTGTTTTAATTTTTTTCATCAATAATATTAATTGTTCAATAATGTCAAAGAGACATACTCATTTCGTAGAAATGAAGAATTAAATATATTATAAAACTTCTAGTCCATCAATAGAAACCAAATTGAAATAATAAAATTAACTTTGACCCGTAATTTCCTATTTTAGCTAAGAATTATAAGTTTTAGAATAGATATAGATAAATATAGAAATTATTTGACTAATTTGACATTTTCCTTCCAGTAGAATAATAAAGAAAAATATATACAAATATGAATAAATTAAAACCTTACTTTAAGTAGAGTAGCATATTTTTTTCTTGTGAAATCTATTAATAGTAAAGAATATTAAAAGCTTATTGTAAATATGGTTACAAACATTGCATCTCGAGCAACAATATTTGACATATGAACATGGATCATAATTATTATTATTATTATTATTTGACTACTGAAAATAAATATTGGTTTTGAATAAATATACACGTTTCCAATGTGAGAATATTTCTATAAGAAAAATTGTCCTCCAATTTTGACAACAGATTATAATTATTTTTATTTTTTGGATCAACACTATGATAATTGTTTAATCTGACTTGAGGGGTGGTGGGGGTGGTGGTGTTATACAACTCGTGTTGACTACGTCACTGTTCTTTGTACACGCCGCCTCTCGCTCCTACCGATTGAATGATCCAGTGAAATGTTCGCATTGCAGAAGCGTGAGCAGTTCGCTGCCCGCGACGTCGCGAGAATTCCGTTGAGGCTTATCATTTAAAGAAAGGAGAAGTCGTAACTGTTGGAAAAAATACTACAATATTGATATGGACATGAAATTAATGATAGTAAGAGAGTTGTCACAAATACTGTGTCGTGGCAAGCCACTGCCTTGAAAGCGATTTTGGCCCGACTCCGGTGCAAATCTTTCTAGCCGGTCGCTCCCCAAGGTTCCACAGCTACTTCCAAACACGCGCACTCGTACTGGAAGTTTGGAGGTTGCCCAAACCAATTGCCCAAAATTGTCAAAGAATAGGAAGCCAAGATTACGGTACAGAATTGATGAAGGGGGGAGAGTATTTTATTTCCTATTTTTTCTTCTACTTTAGTTCTCAAATGATGTTCCTTAAATAGGTAATCATTCACGTTTCATCCATCAAAAGAGCGAAAGAATACACAAAGAGCTAATGTACGTAATGTAACATTACTCTTGAACTAATTACAGTCATAAAGGCTATTAACTTTCAAGACTTCTAAATGTTTCTTCATCAAGTTACATTTAATCGTTATTTGAATGAATGTACATTTATGAAGTAGTAACTCTCCTATCCTACAAACTCTTATGACTTACGGATGTTCACATAAATTTATTAGAGTGAGTTATAAGAGTTTTTAATCTTTGCATTAATTAAGAATGAATTATCCTTCAGTAACAAGGTTTTCGTAGGTGAACTTGCGGAAGAATCATTGTTGAAACCTGCAGAGCAGAACGACCCGTGAACATGTTTAAACACTACGGAGGTCGCGTGGGCGAGGTGCTTCGAACCCCTGCAAGCGTGCCTCTCCCTTGTACCCCGACGCGCACACAGACTAACGAACCCCGACATGAAAAGCGTCATGAAATACTTAAATTGATAGCTTGCCCCCGCGCCCCGTCCGCCATATGTGGGTTTGGGAAGCAATGTATCTTAAATTATCAACTTGAATATGGTTGTAGCATAAGAAAATATTACGGCCTCCTAACATAAGGGATGAAAATACGATAAACTCGAAATAACTTGACAAGAATGGATGGTCTAGGACACTGTATACAAACGACTTCATGATGCAGATGTCTATGACTTATTTTAAACAGACTTTTTTCACAAATATATATATATATATATATATATATATATATATATATATATTTTTATGATTCTTAAATTTTATAATGTGAGACAAATAAAAAAAAATCGTATAATTTCATGTTGATGCATAGATATTTGTTATCATATTATATATATTTTTTCAACCCTCACAGCCACATTAATTTGTTATTCACAAAATCGATTTAATGTTGAACCAAATGAATATTAAATCTTTTTTGATATTCAAAAAAAAAATTCAAATTTCTTTAGCCATTTTGTAAATTCAATTTTTAGACTAGATAATACAACTATCTTTTACTTTTTATTTCTCCAAGCAACTATATTTTAACCAATAAAAGTTAAATATCATCAAGGAAAATACTTTTATTTGATCAAGTTACTTCAACTTTCATAAACTATTTTCGTCCTCTAATATTATTCATCTCTCTTTTTTAAAAAAATTATTATTATTATTGTTGTTGTTGTTGTTCTATTGCAAATGCTTTTACAAATTAGAGATCTCCTCCTTGTCATCTAATAGTTTTGCCTCTTGGATCGGATCGGGTTATAAATTAGGTTGATGGGCTGAGGGATTTAAAACGGGGATTTTACACGTGGGCGATGATGTGGAGTGTTCAGGTGACTTTTTTTACACAGGTGATATGCTTGGTGCATGGAAGTCTGTTCGAGGGAGGGTATTTTTGAGCATCTAGATTTTCGAGCTAAAAAATCAATAATAAATATTTTTGATCCATTTCAAATAGTTCGGAGAACAAGTGCGCAAGGGTTCCAAATGCATAATAACATATAAAATAAGAACCATCTTATGAAAATTGGCTCAACACATGATCCATATTTAATCAACAATACAAATTATCAAACTCAAATAAATAATATATTTCAATTAATTATTTAGACCATTAATTAACAAGTAGACTTTTATTTGTCAATCGTCAAAACTTCATGTGAATTACAAATTAACAATATATATGTTCAAGTATTAAAACTTCAATGTCCTTATTTCCACCTTTTAACAACAATAATAATATAATCAGTGCATTTTCACGTAGTGGGGGTCTGGAAGGATAATGTGTACGCAGTCTAGATCACTACATTGGATGAAGTAGAGCGGGCTGTTTTTGATAGACCCCCGACACAAGACAGATAACAGTATAATAACACATAAAAAATATAAAAGCACACAACAAAATGAGAGGAAAACAAGACAACCACAAGAGACTACTATAGAACTATCTATTCGAAATCATAGCCATCACCAAAAACAACACGAACAAGAAACTCCAGATGCAGACAAAGCGCTCATCTCTATTGTTACGTACGAACTCCTACCCAGTAACCCTCTACCCTAATCCTCATCCTCCACGCCTTCCTATCAAGGGTCATGTCCTCCGTAAGTTGTAACTGCTCCATATCATTCTTAATCACTTTCCTTCAATATTTCTTCGGCCTACCTCTACTCGTCCGAAAATCATCCATAATCAACCTCTCACACCTTTGAACCGGAGCATTTGAGTACCTCCTCATCACATGCCCGAACCAACGTAACCTCACTTCCCGCATCTTGTCCTCCACTGAAGCCACTCTCACCCTCTCTTGAGTAGTCTCATTTCTAACTCTATCTTTCCTGGTAAGGCCACACATCCCTCGTAACATTTTCATCTCCGCCACCTTCAAATTTTGGATGTGGGAGTTCTAAACTGGTCAACACTCCACTCCATAGAACAAAGGACAACCCGGTGCACTAAAACTCTCACTATGAATATCCGGTGAAGGGCCCCACCACAAGGGTGTACCTTACGCAGCTTTACCTTGCATTTCTGCCAGAGGCTGTTTTCAAGACTAGAACTCGTGACCTCCCGATCACATGACAACAACTTTACCAGTTATCCCTGCCTTTTAAATAGAAATTTAAAAAAATAAGAGAAATTTTGATACCTATTTTCTTACAGACCAACAATAATCTCCTTTTATTTGACTTTCTATGACAAATAATTTTTAAATTTCTAAAGTTATTTGATGAATTTTTATTCAACTTTACTTCTAAAGTTGTTATTTGATTTCTCTATCAATTTGTTGTTTGACTATCAATTGCGTAAGCTTTAACATTACTTGTATACATTTCCAATAGAGATGTTAATTGCACTATTTAGCTCCCAACTCCCACTAGCTTTTAATACAACTTGTATATATTCTCCTATATATTTATTGATAAAAATCCATAAGTTGTGAAGACATACATGAGTTGAGTAATTAGAAATTAGAAAATGGATAAAAAAAAAAAACAATTTGATGATATACAATAACAATAAATTTGGTGTAATTTTATTGATAGAGTCTGGAGAAGGTAGAACACATGTAGTTGAAAATATAAAGAGTTTTTTTTTCTGACATAGACTCTAGAGTAAACGAACAACCAAGAAAGTAGTTCCCGCGAAGCTTTCACGAATAAGAGGGGGGAGTCAGATGTCTAGTGAACACATTTGTAATGAGTATGGGTCTAGTAGGTGTACTAGTAAGGAAGGAACTTATGACCTTGCAGATGGAGACGGATTCGAATCCCTGATATTTTGAAAAGTACTTCGGTTTCTATTCATTTGTGGGTTTGGACCCAATTTTTTTTTTCAATTTCGAGAATCATGTGTTGGCTATTTTTTATCTTACTTTTTTTTTTATTACTAAAGGTAAAAGACACAGATAGCTTGGCCACCTTATCCCTCATTAAAATACAAGCTGACGGGCGATCGATGGAAGACATCTCTGATCCACCGACTTGGGTTTGGGGGGGGGGGGGGTTGGAGTAGTAAAATCAACTAGAAACAACAACAAGATAACAAGATACTGAAGTTATAGGTAATCATAGAAATCTGAAAATAAAGAAAATCATCATAAGAATAATATTAGTACTCTGGAAAACGGAATGAAATACGTCCGACTACCTATTACCTACTAACTAATTTTCCACCCTAATTCTCGATCCTCTACGCCCTCTTATCGAAGGTTGTATTTTCAGTGAGCTAAAATTGCATCAAATTCTACCTAATCACCTCACCTCAATAATTCTTACGTAAAATATCATCACTTGAATTTCTAGATGATTTTAACATAAGGTGATAAAGTTCTTACGTAAAATATCATCACTTAAATTTCTAGATGATTTTAACATAAGGTGATAAAATTCTTACGTAAAATATCATCACTTAAATTTCTAGATGATTTTAACATAAGGTGATAAATTAAAATTTTAGGTGGGGAAAAACTTAATGCTTTTGTCATGACAATTAATTTCATTTAGAATCTTGAGCTTCTGAAAATTTAGTCATACTTGACTATGTGCATAAATGACATAATTAATATATACAATTATAACTACAACACACACACTCCCCCCCCCCTGCCCCCCCGCCGGAAAAAAAAATCATAAGGTTTAATTTTGATTATTTTTATTTAACCATTTTCAATTTATGTTATTCAGAGTTAAAAACAAGTTAATTCAATTATTCATATTTTGAATAAGCAAATTGAATTCGAGTTAAAAACAAGTTAATTCAATTATTCATATTTTGAATAAGCAAATTGAATTCGAGTTAATAACGGATAAGTCAAATAAGTGTTAATGAGATTTGTCATAATTTGGTCAAATAAAAATAAATAATTTTTAATTTATTTTATTATGAGGTAAAAAAAAGTTAATTCATTTATCCATAATCTAAATAGGCAAGTTGAATACGAGTTAATAATGGACAAGTTAAATAAGTATTGACAAAATTTGTCACTCGATGAAACAAAAGTAAATTATTTTTAATCTATTTAATTATATTAGTTAAAAATGAGTTATTCAATTATCCATATTCTATATAGGTAAATTGAATTCGAGTTAATAACGGATAAGTCAAATAAGTGTCAGTGAGATTTGTCATCACTTGGTCAAATAAAAGTAAATAATTTTCAATCTATTTTATTATGAGGTAAAAACAAGTTAATTCAATTATTCATATTCTAAATAGGCAAGTTGAATCCGAGTTAATAACGAACAACAAGTCAAACAACTATTAGTGAGATTTGTTACCCAAATAAAAGTAAATTATTTTCAATCTATTTTATTATGAGTTAAAAGGAAGTTAACTCATTTATCCATATTCTTACTAGGCAAGTTGAATACGAGTTAATAACAGACAAGTCGAACAAGAAATAATGGTGACCACTCGATGAAACAAAAGTAAATCATTTTCAATCTATTTTGTTATGAGTTAAAAAAGAGTTAATTCATTTATCCATATTTTTACGAGGCAAGTTGAATACAAGTTAATATCAAACAAGTAAAACAAGTATCAGTACTGAAACTTGTTACCATTCGTTGAAAAATGTATTTTTAAATCTGTTTTATTATGAGTTAATTCATTTATTCATATTATTCTAAATAAGCAAGTTGAATATGAGTTAATAACAAACAAGTCAAATAAGTATCGATGAGAAACAGAAGTAAATCATTTTCAATCTATTTTGTTATGAGTTAAAAAAGAGTTAATTCATTTATCCATATTTTTATGAGGCAAGTTGAATACGAGTTAATATCTAACAAGTCAAACAAGTATCAGTACTGAAACTTGTTACCACTCGTTGAAAAAAGTATTTTTCAATCTGTTTTATTATGAGTTAAAAATGAGTTAATTCATTTATTCATATTATTCTAAATAAGCAAGTTGACTATGAGTTAATAACAGACAAGTCAAATAAGTATTGATGAGAAACAGAAGTAAACTATTTTCAATCTATTTTATTATGAGTTAAAAATGAGTTAAAAATGAGTTAATTCACTTATCCATATTTTAAATAGACAAGTTGAATATGAGTTAATACTAAACAGGTCAAACAAGTATCGATGAAATTTATCACCACTCGATAAAATAAAAATACAAATCCGCACCTAATATTTGCATCACAATCAAACTATTATTTCATTTTAATAATTAAAAAATCAAGTGGCATGCAATTACTTAGCCATGATATCCTAATAAAAATCTATTTATTTAACACATATCTTACATTAATGGATTTGCTATAAGTCAATTGATTTTCATTAAAATTGACAGCTAATTTGTATTAATTCATAATCAAATTATGTAAACACAAATATTATAAGTTCAACAAATATATTAAGCTGCAATAAATAGAATTCAATACTTAACTTGAAAATTAAGTTGGACCGATATATTTATGTTTAATAATGCTAGTAATAAGTAGGTGACATAAAAATTATTTTCATAAATTTAAAACTGTTATTATTGAAAGTCCATTTTTTTTTAAAAAAAATCTATCTTTTTATTTTTCTTCTTTTTATAACAAAGTAATTATTAATCTGTGTATATTTTTTAGTAAATTTTATACAATTGATGTTAACTAAATATCCAGATATTATGATTTACACAAATGGCCCATTTTAGACCATAATTTACATTTTGTTAATATTTCTAAAAGTTGTGCAAATATAGCCCTTTCAGAATTACTTTTTCGAATAATGTTAAACTCAAATCTAAATATATGTTCATATATTGTTAAATTTTACAAATAAATTATTAATTTTTTATCAAATGTCTATAATATTTAAAAATTACACGTTTTTTTTTTAAATGAGCTGATCTTTAATTTTACCCTCTAGCGGTCGAATTTACGTCAAGTAAATCATAGATTCTTTACAAAATAAAGTCACGTAGTGATACAACTTATGAAATATTATAATGTGAAAATATAAATTTATACACTGCAAAAATAAATAAAAATTACATTCATCATGAGGGACATAAATGAAAAACCATCACAAAATTTGGTCAAAAGTGCAAATAACTCATTCATTTCCTTAACTATATATACAAAAGCCCATCATAAATAACTCATGAATTTATTATAGATAGCTATTGAAATTAATATGGATGTAGTTGGATTTGTTAGAAAATTAAGTTTTGAGCTTTAAAGGCTACAATGGTTTTTTCTTAAATGTTTATACATGTGTAATTAAATATTATATACATATTATAGATGTATAATATATAAGTAACTTGACCTGAGCCGACGTCTATGTCCTCCAACTTTGAGTACGTTTAAGCAGACAGTTAAACTTGTATAAAGTTGAATAGGTGAAATCACGAGTCCGGGGCATCTACATGGCAATAAATTGGCATGTAAGACGTGTAGGGTTGGAGCTACCCTTGAAATTCGATGGAAAATTATATTATATATATATATATATATAGTAGATATTGAATCCCCTTCGATTAGTTCGTATGTTTATTTATAAATCCCCTTAGTGAAAGTTCTGGCTCCACCACTCAGGACGTATGTGTCTACTTGTTCAACTTTATATAAGATAATAAATGTCGACTTGTACTCACTGAAAATTGGCGGACAAAAATGTCAGATGAGGTCAAGTTAAAGTGCACGTTATGTGAGTGTGTGTGTGTGTCTATATATATATATATAACCTCTTCGGTTAGTTCGTATGTTCACTTATGAACCCTCTTAGTGAAAATTCTGGCTCCGCCACTGAGGACGTGTGTGTCTACTTGTACAACTTTATACAAGAGTATAAATGTCGACTTGTACACACCCAAAATTGACGGACGAAAATGTCAGATGAGGTCAAGTTAAAGTGCACGTGATGTATATATGCGTGTTGTATGTATAGGTTTTACACACACAAACACACAGTAGTAAAGGCTATATACACCTTTCACACACCGACTCCCTTAAGCAATGAATTAAAAACCTCTAACCCCCACCCCCTACCCCCAACCAGTGGCGGAGCCACCTTTGATCCAGGTAATTTATCCGAATCTCGTTCAACAAAAAATTATTTTATTTTTACATCGTTAAAAATATTGTTTATGCATATATAGTAGATTTGAATCCCTTCGGCTCGTTGGTATATTTACTTCTGGACCCCCTCAATAAAAATTCTGGCTCCGCTACTGACCCCAACCACCCCCACCCCCACCAGCCACCTTTGGTTCGATAAAAAATTATACTATTTTTATACTATTTTTACATGGTTTAAAATATTTTTTATGCATATATAGTAGATATTGAACCTCCTTCGGCTCGTTGGTATATTTACGTCTGACCCCCTCAATAAAAATTCTGACTCCGCTTCTGCCCCCAACCAACCCCCACCCCCACCACCCCCAACCCCCACCCCACCCTTTACACTGCATGCACTAATTAGTTTTAATTGCAATATTTACTTCAATTTTCCTTTTACTGCAAATTTTCTTGGGATTTTTCCAACAATTAATACATTTTCTGCCCCTCTATTTACAACTATCTATTGTACTGTTCCTTCTTTAATTCAATTAAATTCCAATTTAAGACTCTTCTATCTTTTTTCTCTTACACCCCCACCCCCCCCCCCCACCACCCCACCCCACCCCACGACCCTGTAATTTAATTAACTTTTAAATGCAATACCATTTCTACCCTCTAAACTTCCCCCTATATATAATGGCTTTTACAAGTCCAAATTCATAATCATCATCAACAAATTCTTCAAATTTTCATTTTCCATTGTGGAGCTATTGTTGTTGGTTCACAAGAAACTCTTTAAAGGTAAAGTACTACTAACAAATCTTGTCAAATATTATCATACAGAGGAACATCGGCGAAGTCAGGATTTTCGCTGAGAATGTTCAAAATTATATATACATAGAGTAATCGGCGAAAAAGTGTGTTCAACTGATATCACCCTCTGCTAAATCATGTGTTTTATTTGTCATCTACATGAGAAAGGGGCGTAGAAAAATCCTTTTTTCTTTTTCTTGTGTTGAAACAAAAGAGTAATGATTCTTGATTAGTGGCAGAGCCAATTATGCCAAGGGGTGTCAATTAGCACCCCTTAGTCGAAAATTACATTGTTTAGCTAGGTGAAGATTTTAGTTTTATGTGTAAATACTATATGTTAACTCCCTTTTATCTTTTACACGTGTTATAGACTTTCTTATATTTTGACACAACTTATAAGTAAAATTTCCTGGCTGTGCCACTGTTCTTGATATGTATATAGTACTTTCCTATTTTGACATAACTTACTAAAATGCCTGGCTGCGCCACTTTTCTTGATCTTGTTTGTTAAAAAATTTCTTATGTTTCTTTTTTGTGTCATTTGATTTCAGGATCAATCAAATTACAAAACATGAGTAGGAGGAATGGAAGTGGTCCAAAACTTGATTTGAGGTTGAATTTATCACCACCTAGGGTTACGAACCATCACAACCATCACCATCAGCACCAGCACCACATTGATCAATCACCAAACAGGTCATTGACATCATCACCAACAAGCTCATGTGTTTCGTCAGAAGATTCCCCATCACGTCAGCAGCGCCACCATGCAAACACCCCAGAAGTACCACCTATGGTACTTGTGGGGTGTCCTAGGTGCTTGATGTATGTCATGTTAGCTGAGGGTGATTCAAGTTGCCCTAAATGCAAAAGCACTTGTTTGCTTGATGTTATTCATGAATCCAACAATAGGAGGAGGTTCACTTAGGTTCATGAAAAAAAAAATCAAGAAAGTTACTATAAAATAGTACTACTTGAGCTCCATTTTTTTGGATACATGATGAAAATTAGAAAAATGGGAAATTTGGAGCTTAAATAGTACTATTTTTCTTTGTTAAATTTTAATAATATTTTTATTTTTTTAATTTATGTTTTTGTTGGTCCCTTTTGTAGGAAAAAGTAGTAGTAGTAGTAAAGGTGTGGGGTTTAGTGAGTTTTAAGGAATGTTACATCTTATGCAGAAGAAACTATGTAAATGGGCCAACTAGAAGTGCCCACATTTTCTTATGAAAAGAAAAAAAAAAAAAATATTATATTAGGTAAATTTATCCATTTATTTGAAATGACTTTTTGTGTTCTTGTCCAATCAGAGCATGACACGTTGGCATTGTCAGTTGATCTTGATTAGTCAATTTTAAATAAAAATGTCAGTTTAAACCTATTTTTCTCTATTTAGCATAGAAGACAATATATAGGTTTTGCTACTCTCTTTGGTGAAACAAAGTAGATACCAACTATGCAAAAGGACATTACGATGGTTGCGCTCGTGTCAGATCCTCGGAAATAAATCGCATCAAGAATTGACTGAACAGATAAACCACTTAGGCGTGTTCGCGCAGAGTTCCTTGTGTATCTCATTTCGTTATAGACAAATAGACCTAAATAGATTGCATGGCACCCTAGACTCGGGGACCAACCCTAATTTTGTCGAAGAATGTTTCAGTATAAATATGAAAAAGACAATACACGATGAAGTCCAAGGTTCAAATTTCAACCGCAAACAACGATTCGAGTAAGATGAATTATGTATACCACCAAAAGTTAGGGTGGGATGGTACCTTAATCGAAAGTTTAGGGTTCAAACTCCAAAAATGAAAAAATTAGTTAAAGCAAGCGCTTTTTCCTATTATTCTTACGCAAAGGTCAGATCCCAAAACGAATATCAGATAACTTAATGGTAATCTAGAAAGTAGTTCAACGTCAATATTGTTATAAATCCAAATAATCAATGTGATGATACAATACGATGTGTATGCATGTGATGTTTTAATTAATTAGGTCAAAGATGTTTGTTGCTCTCCTCGTCTCAAAATATTTATCGAGATTTTTTATCGATACATCCTTTAAAAAAATAAATCAAAGAGAAATATTTGACTATTATATCTTTTTTTACCCTAAGATATAATTTTTTTTTCATTGAATATTACTTTATGTATGTTTCATGTTTTTAGAGTTTTCAAGAACAATTATTATTAAAAGTAAAATAAGAAGAAATAAATTAATTTTGTCTTGTATTTTTTAAAACATAACTAGTATTTTGAGAAAAATATGTTTAATAAGGTAACAAGTATTTTGAGACGGAGAATATGATTCATCATCAAAAAGGGTAAACGGGCAGCTCTGTGCACTAAAGTTTGCGATATGCGTGGGGTTCAGGGAATGGTTGAACCACAAAGGTATTTTTACACAATCTGACCCTATATTTTTGTAAGAGATTATTTTCACGCAGCTTGAATCCGTGATCTTCTGGTCACATGACAATAACTTTACTCGAAAAAAAGGGTAATTTTGGTAAATTAAAATGGATTGAGGTTGGGTAGTTAGAGCATTGAAAAATAAGAGGGTAGCAATTATATTTCATATAATATATATTTGATTGAGAGAACAATTAATAAAATCAAATAAATGCAAATAGTAATTGAGACAGTTGAGAATAATGAGTCCATTACGTCATATGATAAATACAAATTAAATGTTTGTGTTCATCTTCTATTTACCACATTCAATTAAACCTTCCTTTATATTTTATTGGAAAATATATTATAATATATAATTTTTGTTTTTAGGAAATAATATTTTTTGGTCCTTCATTTAATGGTAAGTTTTTATTTTGATCCATGTGGTACGTGATTCATTATATTTAACCTTCAATTAGTTAAAATGCGTAATTTTTGTCCCTCCATAATATAGAAATATGTTTATAGAGTCATATTATCGTCAAATATAAAGTAGTATCACAACATAACATAACATAACATAACATAACACAACATAACATAACATAGCACAACATGTAGGTAATAAAGTGATGAAACAATTAATAATCGTAATAAATTTGTGAATATTAGACTGTAGTTTTTAAAAAAAAAAATAAAAAATGATACATCTCTATATTTGATAATAATTTAATTTTAAAACATCTATTTTATACTCTTGATGAGATGATTTGTAGATGCCCAAATTTGACATATTTAAAATCAGAAGTTTCAACTTCTTATTCTTTTTAAACTTTGTGTAAAATCAAATTAAATATCATCACATAAACTAGAACAGAGAGAGTATCAGAAGATCACATAGTGATATTAACCATTTCATTTATTTTATTTTTGTACGACTAAGCTCGTAGTTTTTTATCCTTCGATTTCTGCTACTATATATTACTTTGTGTAGTTCATGTATAGTATTTCTTTATTGTAATACTGTTCTGCTGCTATTGTCTGCTGTTTTGGTTACTATCTAGTGTCTCTTGTACTTCCATTACATCTTTTTACAAATTGTTTCTGTCGTGAATCGAGGGTCTGTCGAAAATAGTCTCTCTATCTTACCTCTGAGGTAAATATAAGTCTGCGTATATTCTATCATTTTTCGTACACCACTTTGTGGAGCTATACCGAGTCTGTTATTGTTGTTTATTCCATTTATTTTTTTGGGAGTAAAGCATTTAGTACCCTCCCCCCTTCCCCCCCTCGAACTATGACCAAATTTGCTACGACACACTCTAACTTCACGGGGGTCCTATTACCCCCTGAACTAAATTTCAACATATTTTTGTCGGCCTTTTTAGCTGACGTGACACCTTTGACGTGAACCCCATTTTTTTTGTAATAAAGATGTCACGTCGACACAAAAGGGTGAGAAAAATACGCTGAAATTGAGTTCAGGAGCGTAATAGGACTACCGTAAAGTTGGAGTTTGTCGTAGCAACTTTGTTCATAATTCGGAAATACTGAATGCTTTTTTTTTTTTTGGTAGTTTCCTTTTTGGTCTATTTTGAACAATTTTTGTACTAAGTGACCTATTTTATTGCCTTTCCCAAATTAGGCATATCCTCCTCCTTCCATGTTCCCTTATTCAATTCTTGAATTTAACTCTCTTCACCTTTTTCACACCCCTTATTTAACTCATACACATGCAAAGCCCCATTTATTTCACCTTCCCTAAAATTGCAATTTTGTAATCTTAATTGCAATGGTTACTATCGATCGAGCGGTGTCAAATGAGCAGGATGAATTAAATAAAAAAAATACAGCATTTCCATCCTAAACTATACACGGAATTGTTGAGACACATTCGAACTTTAGGAGGGTCCTATTACCCTCCTGGACTAATTAAAACTGTATTTTTGGCAACCTTAGTGCCTACGTGGACCTTCAGTGTGTCGATTCACTGATGTGCCACGTAGGCACTAAAGTTGCCAAAAAATAGGTTTTAATTAGCCCAAGGGGGTAATAGGATCCTCCTTAAGTTCGGGCGTGTCTCAACAATTTCGTTTATAGTTCAGGATGGAAACAGTGCATTTTACTCAATTAAATTTAAAGAGATAAGCATTCAGTACCCTCTCGAACTATAGTCAAAGTTGCTACGACACACTCCAACTTCACATGGGTCTTATTACCTCCTGAACTCAATTTTAGCGTACTTTTGTTACCCTTTTGTGCTGACATGACACTTTTATTACATAAAAATGGGGCCCACATCAAAGGTGGTCACGTCAGCTAAAAATGGTGGCAAAAATACGCTAAAATTGAGTTCAGGGGTAATGGACCCTTGTAAAATTGGAGTGTGTCGTAGCAAATTTGTTCATAATTCAGGAAGGTGCTAGATGCTTTACTCAAATTTAAACGAGTCAAAATGAATTGTTTTAATACATGAATGAAACGTGTAACGCTAAGATTGGGTGATAAATGAGTCATAATCTAATTCGCTCAATTCTTATTAAGTTTTAATAATTTATTTAAATAGTTTATAAAAGATTTTTTTTTTTATTATGGCTATATGCCATATTAAATAAAAAAAAAATCAAGTACCTAGAAAAAATTAAGATGTATACAAGTTGGTCCGATCACTATCATCATAAAAAAGAAAATATATATCGAAAGAGAAAGATAAGCAAGAGTTATTCGATACGTATGTCAGTATAAAAGATAGGTAATTAGTCAAAAATTCAATGCTTGCGAAAGAAACACCTTGTAATTCAGTGGCGGAATCAAGATTTTTATTAAGGAGGTTCAAAAGTGCATACACGAACTACCCGAAGAGAGTTCAACATCTACTATATATGCATAAAATAATTTTAATCAAGTATAAATAGTATTATTTTTCGTTGAAGTGGGGTTCAACGCTTTTAATAGGGAGCGTTTTAATCCAAAAGTGAGACTTCTCGACATAAATATGTGCATATGTTTGTAGACAACTGATTATGGCAGAGTGGTAAGTACTCCTCCGTTCGTAATTAGAAATTTTTGAGTTCCAGCCCAAGCATAAAATCACCTTTGATAAGGAGCGTTTTAGTCCAATATAATATATGTGCATATGTTCGTAAACAATTGATTGTAGCAGAACGGTAAGTATTCCTTAATTCCTAATTAGAGATATGCATGCTCGCCTCAATTATAAAATTGACTTCGATCGGGAGCACCTTTAGCCTCAAAATGTCATTTTTCGGCATAAATTCAGATTAATCGAACCCTAAAATAGATACCGAACATCGAATTGAAAATCAAATTGATTACAACAAAATCAAGAGAGACAAATACATACGTAAATAATTTAAGGTTAGGGAAGTCTTAAGACAGATGAAAAAGACAAATCATCAATCTTAAGTCATTTTCTTTAACTAAAAATCACTAACAGTTAGTGACGCATGGTTCGAAATTCGATAAATAGTAGGTTTACCTCTTTATCGTTAACTTAAATAACAATTTTTTTTATTTACGACAAAGCTCAAATTCGTAATAGTACACTTAACTTACACATCACGCGTGTTGCTTTCTTATCACGGTAAATCGTCTTCAAGATATTTGAAAAAATAACATAAATACACACCTTAACTTAATCATATTTACACAAATTCTCATCCTTAAAAAGTAATTACAAAAATCTCAACTAATTATGTATCTTTGTTGAATGTATCGGGGAGCTAATTATGTATCTTGACGATTCAAAATCGAAAAAAATGTAGCTGAAGCTAATTATGTATCTTTACAAAGGAAAAACGTATCTTCGTTGGATGTATCAGGAGCTAATTACATATCTTGACAGACCCAAAATTTTTTTTTTTTATTAATTATGTAAGATATCGAATTTTCTGTAATTAAATTCCAAACTATCGAACTTTTATGTTATTTGCCTTTTTTTTATCTTGCCAAATAAATGTGATGTATTATGTTGCTTAAAAATTATAATTTACTCCAAGGTGGACATCAACATTTTCAACTAGTCAAATCTCATAATCATTTAAAAAAGATAGCATGTTGTTAATGGTCACTAAAGTGAGTCGAAAATTATGAGGTCTTAGGTTCGAATTTCAGTACGTGGACAAAAATATTAAGTAATTTCTTCTTATTTGTTTCAGCCTCAGCTGATTGAATTTAGTGGCGGACCCAGGATTTAGGGATCGTGAGTGTTTGAAATGTTTGAACACATATATTGCCGCTCAAAGTTTTAAGGTTCCGCATCTGCCTGCAAATTAAAGCACTCAGCTATGTTCTTAATTCACTTGGTGCTTTTCTGAACCGTACACCAAATTTTATATATTTTTTATATAATTATGCCTAATCTGCGTCGAATTTAACAGGTGCCGGAGCACCAAAAGATTGGTTATAGGTCCGCCCCTGATTGAGTTACCCATTGGATGTGTGATGGGAGATAGTAGGTACCTCATGAAATTAGTTGATACGTGCACAAATTGATCCAAGTACCTCGGTTATCAAAAAAAAAAAAAGCGAAATTAGTCAACGTACTCACAAGGTCCAAATACCATTAAAAAAAAAAATATAGATGTACTTAGTTTTTTTTTATAACTGTGGTGTCCAATTCAGCTTGCGCTCACCTTGACTAATTCCACATATGGAATACCTGCCACCCTCACCAGCAATAGATATAGGCTAGATAGAATTAAAACCCTCACCTCGACTAATTCCAAGTATTGGATATCTGTCATCTCCCATCGGCAACAGATATAAAAGCTAGATAGAATTAATTCAAACGCTCACCTCGACTAATTTCACGTATTGAATACCTATCATCTCCCACTAAGAACATATATAAGCTAGATAGAATTAATTCAAACCCTCACATCGACTCATTTCACGTATTGGATACTTGTCATCTCCCATCAGCAATAGATATAAGCTAGATAGAATTAATCCAAACGCTCACCTCGACTAATTCCACGTATTGGATACCTATCACTTCCCACCGGCAACAGATATAAAAGCTAGATAGAATTAATTCAGACGCTCACCTCGACTAATTCCACGTATTGGATACCTGTCACCTCCCACCGACAACAGATATAAAATCTAGATAGAATTAATTCAAACATAAAAATATAGCCAAAACTACAAACCACTCCATCCTCTCACCATACTCATAGACACTTTTAATTGCACAAAAAAAAGAAAAAAAAAAGTTGGTTGCACCATCAATAATATGACGCACAGCATTTAGTTAGTCAATAAGAAAACAAAACCTACACATAATTTTTTACAAAGGCACATCATTAATGCAGGCAACTATCACGACGCAAGCATCAGTGACTAATTCCACGGCTCGAACCCCTGACGTATAGGTCACACGCAAACAACTTTTGTGTTGCACCAAGACTCCCCGGCTCGAAATCTTGGCCTATAGGTCACGTGGAGACAACTTTTGTGTTGCTCCAAGACTCCCCGGCTCGAACTCCTGGCCTATAGGTCACGTGGAGACAACTTTTGTGTTGCTCCAAGACTCCCCGGCTCAAACTCCTGGCCTATAGGTCACATGGAGACAACTTTGGTGTTGCACCAAGACTAAGATAAGTAGAGAAAACAAAAGTTGCAAAGTTGCAGCTAGTTTACTTGTTCGCGCATAAGCAAACTGC
Source organism: Capsicum annuum (assembly GCF_002878395.1). Classification (NCBI taxonomy): domain Eukaryota; kingdom Viridiplantae; phylum Streptophyta; class Magnoliopsida; order Solanales; family Solanaceae; genus Capsicum; species Capsicum annuum. Next base: position 39,191,207 of record NC_061118.1, on the reverse strand, counting down.
TTATCGCGAGCTGGTAGTAGCGAACAACAACAAGCAACATAAGCAAACTGCTTATCGCGACAACAAGAAGCAACTGTATGTATACGTGCAATAGAAAACTAAACATAAATTGAACTCATCGCTGTTTGCCAACTTCCCAACAAGCTGCTTATCGCGAGCTGGGAGTAGCGAACAACAAGAAGCACATAAGCAAACCGCTTATCGCGAGCTGGTAGTAGTGAACAACAACAACAAGCAACTGTATGTATACGTAAATCAATATAAGCAATAGAAATCTAAATGTAAATTGAACTCATCGGTGTTGGTCAACTTCCCACCAAGCTGCTTATTGCGAGCTGGTTTTACTGAACAACATACAACGACCAACTGTATGCATATGCAGATCAATTAAGTAACAGAAAACTAAATGTAAATTGAACTCATCGGTGTTGACCAACTTCCCACCAAGCTGCTTATCGCGAGCTGGAATTAGTGAACAGCATACAACAACCAACTGTATGCACAAGCAAATCAATTAAGCAATAGAAAACTAAACGTAAATTGAATTCATCCGTGTTGGCCAACTTCCCACCAAGCTGCTTATCGCGAGCTGGTATTAGTGAACAGCATACAACAACCAACGTATGCAAAAGCAAATCAATTAAGCAATAGAAAACTAAATGTATATTGGACTCATCGGTGTGTTGTCCAACTTCCCACCAAGCTGCTTATCGCGAGCTGGTATCAATGAATAACATACAACAACCAACTGCATGCATATGCAAACCAATTAAGTAATAGAAAACTAAACGTACATTGAACTCATCGGTGTTGGCCAACTTCCCATATCAAGCTGCTTTTCGCGTGCTGTTATTAGTGAACCACATTCTGACATACACCAAGTAGCTGTATGCATATGCAAATCAACTAAGCAATAGAAAACTAAACGTTAATTGAACTCATCGGTGCTGGCCAACTTCCCACCAAGCTGCTTATCACGAGCTGGTATCAGTGAACAGCATACAACAACCAACAGTATGCATATGCAAATCAACTAAGCAATAGAAAACTAAACGTCAATTGAACTCAACGGTGTGTTGGCACATAAACACACTCTTATCCCAAAGGTTAAAAACATTATACGCTTGTATCTTTGCCAACGCGGCGTGGAGCTTAGCGAATATATTGTTACTTATTTTGACTCAAAAAACAGCCTCAGACATTCAAACATACAGGCATCATTCTAACATATAGCATGCATACTTTTGGATGTATACAATGTATATATGATTTCGATAAGACTGACGTATAGCTACTGCAGAACAAGTGAAAAACTAGTACATTTCTTTTATGAAATCGGTGTTCCTACTCGCGCGCACCTCAACCAACTCACTAGGTACTTGCTACCTCCTACCAACGCAAATCAACTAGCATTTATATCACCGTCAAGAGTCTTACATTTCGAAACTCTTGCTACTCTTAATGATCTCAGACGCGGTTAATAACAAGTGTAGATCCAGATCCACATTATGGTAATTTAGCATTTTGGGACATTTACGGCCATCACAAACCGTGGAAACAGCCTCTTGCAGAAATGCAGGGTAAGGCTGGGAAAAATAGTTCCTTGTGGTCCGGCCCTTCCTTGGACGACCTCACACATAGCAGGAGTTTTACTGCACCAGATATGATATAAGAAGTAGAGCATGCAGATCGGTAATTAGCTAGACATGAAGGTTGTTAAAGGTGCCAAGCGTGGAAACACAACAAAATCTGTTGGAGATTTAAGTGCAAAGTGCAACTAAAGCGTAGTGAAGAAAGGGAAATGACTAGATTTCTTGTACGCTAATCAAGTGACAAATACTATAACTACGTCTTAGTCCCAAACAAGTTGGAGTCGGCTATATAAATCCTCACTGATCATGTTTCTCCGTTAAAATTAATCAAGTGATAGATACGAAGTGAAAATTAAGCCATTCAAATTCTTTTTAAACAAAAAAGAAGTCATCGATGAAAGGTTGGTGTAAGTAAACAGGTATTATCTTCATCACAGATGACTTTTATAATTTTGTCAAAGGAAGATAGATCACAAATGCAGTATTAATAGCCAATAAAGCATTTGAAACAACGATGAAACGAAACAAGTCAGGACGTCTTAGTAAACTAGACGATTGTGTATGTTGAAGTGTGCAACCACCTCATCTAAAAGCGTAAATTGTTAGAGATGACACTTTTATTTACTTCACGAAGTATTCAATATAACACTCTCACGCGCAGGCCTGATAATGGATTCTGATGCCACGATGAGACTTAAACTGAGACTACTTAAACCAAGACTTCTACCTGTTATGATACCATGTTGAATTACGCGACCACCTCATCTAAAAGCTAAATTTTTTTAAAGAGGACACACCTTTAATTTATTTACGTATTTATGTTGTCAATTGTTAGAACTTAGAAGTCCCCGCATCAGTTGTGGGATGGGTTACTGGTTTGCTGATATGGTCGTGGACAATATTCACCTCATGAACTAGCTTTTATCGGTTTGAGTTAGGACCAAGATCCATTACTAACATGGTACCAGCGCCAATCCGTCTTAATTCTTGGTTTACCCGATGTTGAACCCCCTTATGTCATATTATCGCGCTGTAGATGTCCAGTCCTATACCTGCGGCTAGAAGTCCCATATCAAATGTGGGTGGGTTAATCGCTCAGCTTAATGGTCTTGGGCAATTATCACTCCATAAGCTAACATTTGAGGTCGAGTTAGGCTCAAGGTTCATTTCTAAAATCAATATTGCTCCTCGAGTGTAGACTTCTTTTTCATGGGCCAAACGCGTAAATAATCTCAGAGAGATTACTGGTGTATTTATCAGTACGTTTGACTGAATAAATATCACTGTTCATTTTCCAACAATATGTCCTTTTCTTTAACCACAAGTCCAGGAACACTGAAAGCGACCAAGCATCTTCTCTGCCGAGCTGACAAGTAGTGGGAGTCCAAAGTGAAATCAGCGCGACTAGGACCCCAAGAAGGACATATCGGTAGATTATTGAGACAAGAAGAGAAGAATAGGCGTGCTTCCAAAGTAGATATTACTAACACTCTAAGCTGAACAGGTGAAAAAGAGTAGACAAGTAGGATTTATCGCCAAAAATATGTTCTGAAGCTCCTAAGTCGATGATCCAAGGTTCATGATCAGAGGACGGAGACAGTAGCAAAACGATTACCAGTTTGACAACCGATGCAATTTGAGAAGATGTCTTCCTTCATGCATTGTACTTAACGAACATAATGTTATCAGATAAAGGAACCATCCGATAGATCAAATCAAACTTTTGTGTAATTCCTTAAACATATGAACGTTAGTTCTGAGATTTCTCTAAGAAATGTAAAATAAATGGTTCTACCATCGACACAGTTGAGTATGTCGCTGAATATTGGGTAAAGAGAAAACCTTGCAGTTGCCTTCAAGTTATTTGTCTCTATTCCAGATAATTCGCGGCCAAGTCTAGCGCCTAGAAAGACTGATCTCCCGTTACTTAGACTCATCGTGAAAGGACAATGTCTTTCTCTCTTTCTCATTCGTCCTCTTTCCTCACCCTCGCCTTAGGTCTTTACAATTCAGAACTGAGCATCTCTAATATAAGTCTGCCTCTACTATTTCCTAAAATCCCATGCTCGTTTTGCATTTCAAATAGAGGAATTACTTGTTTATCATTCTGTTGCTTGCAGAACCTGTTTTCTTGATTCATCGAAAGCAATCTATTACTTCATTCGGAACACAAGAAACCTACAGCAAAAGTTACCGTCAATACAAAAGTACTACTATAAGTGATGAAATTGGGTACGAAAGGTCTGCATGATGAGAGAAGCATTCCTAGTGAAGGGACAGAACAACAACAACAGCAACATTCCTAGTGAAATCCCACAAGCGGGGTCTCGGGAGAGTAGAGTGTACGTAGAGAGGCTGTTTCCGGAGGACCCTCAGCTCGAGTACAGCAAATCAAAGTAGGTATGAAAGTGGACAAAACGACAATGGGGAAAAATGGCAACTACTTAAAGAAAACAGTAACAACGACAACATAGTGCAAGAACTTGAACACAATAAACACATATGATGAAAGAGGGACAGAAGCAGACCAATTTTTACTATATTATGTATGGTTAAAACAGCTATAACAGTAATAAAACGTACCTGCTGCAGCGTCAGTAAGCCTCTCTAACCAATTTCTGTGTAGCATCACGATGAAAAGCGTGAAATATGATGCATTCATCGATCAAATTAAGCGATTAAGAAACTGCTACTGCTTCTTTCAAATTTGTCCACTATACCAAACTCTTTACTCCGCACCAACCTCCTAGAATAGTTATCAGTCGAAATAGGGCAGGCCCTTCTTAAGTCCCTATAGTAAATGATTTCCAAAGGCCATGAGCGAGAACAGCCAAAATACATTTCCGCAGGTAACTCATTTTCTCTCTTCTCTTCGTTCTCCAGCCCATAGATGATGTAGGAGCTTGACCTTGACATTGAATTACACTTGGAACTTTACATCTAGATGGCGAGGAAGACTGAGACAAAGACCTCACTGAACCTGAAAGAGGACCGTGATCAAGATACAATATTATTAGAATCGTTTGAAGGTAATATTGGTGCCCGGCCTTCTTTGGACGATGAAACATCTCAATACTCCACTGTTCCTTCCAACGTGGCTTGTTTTATCTGTCGTTGTTTCTTCCACCTCTACGAGTTTTCCTGAATGAAGGAGGCTCATCCCTCAATCTACGGTCACTTCTGGAGTCAATAGACTCCCCTCTACCTTTGATCATCTTCAATAATACGAACTCGTGGGGGCATTTACGCATGCTGTGGCCTGCTTCACCACCGCTGTAGCAACCATTTTAAGTCATCAGATCATTCGAGTGGCTCAGCGTTATCTGCTCAATTTGCTCCATTCCTGCTTGCTGTTTAGGCTTCCTCGAAGAGGGTGATGATGAACCATCCCCGTGTGTCAAAAACATAAACCTCCGTAGCAGAGTTCTTCCTTCGTACTGCGTGCCTCAAAGTGTTTTAAGTCCTCGTTCATACTTCTGCACCGGCCACGCTGCCTATTAGACCTTGCAAGATATATTAGCTCTCCATATATGAACTTTCCTCGAACGATTTAAGACCTTTCTCCGCATTTTTAGCATAATCATAAACTACAAATCTAAATCTGTCCTTGAACGCGAACATTACACAGTCCAAATCTAAATAACCAGTGCTCAGTTGTTCATACATAAAGATATTGCATATGATTCATAACTTTTTCGCTTGGACAGAAAGCAGCGCTAAAAGCCGTTGTATGTCAAAACATTGAATCGAGCAAATGACATACGAACTACATACCAAAAAGTAAGTTGAAGAACACCTAAATTTCCCTCGACTCCAAGCTAGTTGGAGCGCGCTGTATAAACAACTACTACTATGCCTCAATGCTACGTTGACATGCATCAGCCATAAGCCTAAACATCCACTCCACTTGGACTTGTAACATTCTAGAACTCAACAACTAAGTTGCTCGGACTCTGCAAAAATGTGGCCGCACCCGTGTCTGATCCTTCAAAAATGCTCTACTTTTGAAGTATCCGACACACACCCAATGACATTGTTGAAGAGTCTGAGCAACATAGCTCAACAATATCTTTTAGGACGAAATAGGGGTAATCTACCGGGGGGGGGGGGGGGGGGAGGGTTGTACATGTATGTACAAAAGCATACCAAGTGCAATCCTTATGTGGGATCTACCGAGTTTAGTGTGTACGCAAAGTCGCAAACCTTACCTTAGGTAGACCCTCAGCTCAAGAAAGCAATTCAAAGCAATTTGCAAAACAAATACGATAACTGAAGAACAAGCAGAAATCGAAGAATAAGAAACTCCGAGAACAATACAAAAATTACTACAGTAGCATAAAAGTTCGAAGGAGAAGCACGTACGGGGCTCGAAACTACCGCCAAGCCTATCTACAGTAAAGCGAGATAACGTTCAACTACCTATTAAACTACGAGAATAACACAAAACTACTAGTATAAAAGTTGCAAAGGAGAAGCACATGCACACGGGGCTCGAAACTACCACCAATATCTACAGTAAAGCGAGATAACGTTCAACTACCTACTAAACTACTAGAATAACACAAAAACTACTAGTATAAAAGTTGCAAAGGAGAAGCACATGCACACGGGGCTCGAAACTACCACCAAGCCTATCTACAGTAAAGCTAGATAGCGTTCAACTACCTACTAAACTACGATAATAATACAAAAACTACTAAGTATAAAAGTTCAAAGGAGAAGCACATACGGGGCTCGAAACTACCACCAAGCCTATCTACAGTAAAGCAAGATAACGTTCAACTACCTACTAAACTACGAGAATAATACAAAAAATGGGACGACCCGGTTCATACCTACTCCGTAGGTATCGGGGAGGGGGGGGACCACTCCGGGCCTGACCTACGTGCCCTCACCCCAGCTTCGCTGGAGGGGCGTTTCGAACCCCCGACCCTGGCACACCACGGTAAGCAAGCTTACCGCTGAGCCAAGGCCATCCCTCAAATAATACAAAAAAATACTACTATAAAAGTTCAAAGGAGAAGCACATGCACACGGGCCTCGAAACTACCACCAAGCCTATATACAGCAAAGCGAGATAACGTTCAACTACCTACTAAACTACGAGAATAACACAAAAACTACTAGTATAAAAGTTGCAAAGGCATGCACACGGGGCTCGAAACTACCACCAAGCCTATCTACAGTAAAGCGAGATAGCGTTCAACTACCTACTAAACTACGAGAATAACACAAAAACTACTAAGTATAAAAGTTGCAAAGGAGAAGCACATGCACACGGGGCTCGAAACTACCACCAAGCCTATCTACAGTAAAGCGAGATAGCGTTCAACTACCTACTAAACTACGATAATAATATAAAAACTACTAAGTATAAAAGTTGCAAAGGAGAAGCACATGCACACGGGGCTTAGCATTAGCATGATTAACGATACAATTATTCCTCAAAACTTTTTTTCACGTCCTTTCTATCATATTTGTGGAGCGTATTTATATTTTTGAAATTGTGCATGCATGTTATTTGAATACACCAAATCAAACATCATATTAATAATGCACCATACTCTACATTATTCTTATACACCCTACCAAATGACTCCTGTCTAAACTATGTATTTACGTTCGGCCGTGAAACTATCAACAACTATTTATCGAAATATTTCTCTTCAATATTTTGCATTCTTTAATTGGAATTATCTAAATTAAGCTCAGGTTTGGTAAGACCCAAAAATATTATTAAATGTCAACTATGCTTAGTTCAACAATTCATATACATCAATCAAATTTAAATAGGCCAAAATTACTATTCTTTTTTATTTATTTTCTTTTATTTTTCTCACATAATTGTTTGATTTTGTTGCCTTTTAGATTATAGACTATTCTTTTTGGGACAACTTTTCTATATTCCATTTTTAACTATCTCCTCCATCTAATCTCTTTATTTTCTCCCTTTTCATGTTTTTCAACGAAGTTACCTCCACTTTTTATGCTTTTTATATTCTTTTTACCTTTTTAGATTGATTTATTTTTCCTCCATCTTTTTTATTATTCACTTTGTCTCAAATTATTATCTGTCATATTTTTTTTGAGAGAAAATATAGAAATTACGATTAATTTTTAAGATATATCTTTTTATGATATTGATATGGCAAGAATGACATCTTATAATACTTTTATATAATTTCATGTATTTAAATTTTAATTTAAAAATATTACATTAATATAATTTTAATGTAGTTCCAAATATTATATCAGACTGACTCTCGAAAAGAAAACATAACAAATATTTTGAGAAGGAAGAAGTAGAAGGACAGTTATAAGAATATCGAAATATTTATTTTAAAATATTAAATTAATTTAATTTAATTATTTAGCTCCAAAAATGAATCAAATTGATAAATTGGGTCGGAGGGAGTAAAAAAAGCCTGACACATTAAAGTTCTCGCTAAGCGCAAAATCCATAAAAGAATCATTGCATTAAAACTCCTACTATACACGAGGTCCCAGTAATATTTATTCAATCACAAAATAGTTTGGGCTCCTAAAATACAGCGCCCTTGGATGGAGCTTTTGTAGAGTTAATTTTATCAGTTACGTCAAAAATTTCCTTCTTAAAACTAAAACGGTGTGAGTATTATTAATATTTTAATATATCGTTTGATGTGAGGTAGAAGAGATAAATAGTTTCAAAATAAAATAAAAAATTATTTTATCTCATGTTTGGTATGAGGTATTAGTTAGTACCGAGATTATTTATCCCGCTATTTACACCATAGTAATGAAATAAATTATCTCATATACATGGTGAGATAACTAATTTTGAACTAAATTATTTCGGAATAACTCTTTCGCAACCAAACGACCCCCTAAGGGATCATTTGGTTGGGAACAAGTTATCTCGGAAATAACTATTTTGAAATTAGTTATATATATATGGGATAACTTATTTCATCGCTAAGGTATAAATGGTAGGATAAATAATTTTTTTACTAACTAATACCTTCAAAAAAAACATGAAATTATATGTTAGGATTATTATAACTTACAACTCACGTCGAGTCCTAATAATTAATAATATAATATTATGAGATGTTTTTCACAATTGCATTTTCGTACCCACTACCAATCATATATCCAATTTATCCCCTCTGTACTTTTTGCTCCGCTCTATAATCCCCTTTCTTTGCCCCTCCTTCATTAGATTTTCCCAAGATTCTCTCTTTCTCTCACTATTTTTAACTTTTTTTTTTTTACTTTCTTTATTGATCATCTAAAGCATCAATTCAGCCATGACTCTTGGTTCAGGAGGATCTAGTGTTGTTGGTGAGCCATAACCCCATTTTTATGCTTTTTCTTGATTTTCTTGATGTTTGTTGTGGTTTTCTTGATTTTTTCCTTTGAATCTTGATGTGGGGTTGTTTTATGCATGTTTTTTGGTGTTTGTTGTGTTTGTGTTTGGGTTGTGGGAATTTTTTATGTTTTCAGTTTCTTGATGATTTTCTTGTTTGGATTAGCTAGGAAGTAGTTCTGGTTGTGTGGATTCTTTTGTGTTTTTTTTTTTTTATGTTATTAATTATTTTGTGAGTTGAACATTAGTTTTATAATCAAGATGAGTATGAAGGGGGTTTTGGAGACCGGTAAAGTTGTTGTCATGTGACTAGGAGGTCACAGGTTCAAGCCTTGGAAATAGCCTCTTGCAGAAATGCAAGGTCAGACTACGTACAATAGATCCTTGTGGGGAGATCACGGGTCCAACCACCTCTTGCAGAAATGCAAGGCAAGTGTGGTCGGGCCATTTCCCGGACCTTGCGCATAGCGAGAGCTTTAGTGCAGCGAAAGCGAGGTTGAGATGGTTTGGACATGCACGGATGCCCTAGTACGGAGGTGTGAGAGGTTGGTTATGGATGGATTTAGGAGAGGTAGAGGTAGACTGAAAAAATATTGGAGGGAGATGATTAGACAGGAGATAGTGCATTAACAACTTAATGAGGATATGCGAATTAAGGTAGAAGGTTAGTAGGAGGGGGTGCGTCCATGCTAGTAGATAGGAGAGCTTTGTCTTGTTGTTTGTACTAGTAGTTGTGGTGATGCTTGTGGTTTTGGGTAGATCGTTTATAGTAGTATTTTGTGGTAGTCTTGTTTCTTTGTTTCTGTTACTATCTTTTGCTTTTTTATTACCTATTGTTTCTTGTTCTTCTATTACATCTTTTTCTAGACTGTTTTTATCTTGAGCGGGGGTCTATTGGAAATAGTCTCTCTACCCCACCTCTGAGGAGATGTATGGATTGTACACACTACCCTCCCTTCCCCATACCCCACTTTGGAATACACTCTGTATGTGGTTGTTGTTGTATGTATGAGCCGCGGAAACAACCGCTCTACCTGCCAAGGAAGAGGTAAGGTCGGTGCATGCTCTATCCTCCCTAGGCACCGCTTGTGAGATTACACTGGGCATGTTGTTGTTTTTGTAGTTATATATATATATATGCATATATTCTTTTTGGGGATGAGTGGGTGGGTGGGGAGGTTTAGATTCTTGAATGCGGAGTAGGTGTTATATGTGGATGTGTTGTTTGGCTTATGGGAATTTAATGTTTCAGTTTCTTGCTGATTAGGTCTTCCCGTATAGTTATTATCTTGGATTTTTCTCATTGTTATATATATTGAGGAACTACTTGATCAATGGATTTGGATTAGCTAGTAAAGGTGTTCTGGTTGTGGGTTCTTTTTTGTTTTTGCTTGTTTTCAAATTTTCTGCCGTCAATTATTTTGCAAATTCGACAATAATTGTATCATCAGGATGAGTTTTGTATTTGATGTGCTGTTTGGCTTGTGGGTGTTAATGTTACAGTTCTGGCTGATCAGGACTTTTTGTATAGTTATTATCCAGGAATTTTCTCATTGTTATCTATTTGTCGAGGAGCTGCCTGGTGAATTGATTTGGATGAAGTCCTTGTGGTGGGTTCTTTTTGTTTTGGTTGTTTTGTTGCAGTCCGGCCGGCTATGTTGTATGGCGCGGAGTGCTGGCCGGTTAAGAACTCTCACGTTCAGAAGTTGAAGGTGGCAGAAATGAGGATGTTGCGTTGGATGTGCGGTATCACGAGGGCTAACAGGGTTAGGAGTGAGGCTATTCGGGACAAGGTGGAAGTGGCGTCGGTGGAGGATAAAATTCGGGAAGGGAGGTTGAGATGGTTTAGGCATGTGATGAGAAGGGGCACGGATGCTCCAGTTCGTAGGTGTGAGAGGTTGGCCTTGGATGGTTTCAAGCGGGGTAGGGGTAGACCGAAGAAATACTGGACAGAAGTAATTAGACGTGACATGGAGCAATTACGGCTCACTGAGGACATGACATTTGATAGGAAGGTTTGGAGGAAGAGTATTAGGGTAGAGGGCTAAGGGTGTCGTTAAGTCATAGGCTGGAGTTAGGAGAGTTTCGTGTAGCTTGGTTGGTAGGGCTAGGGTTGGGGGGAGGGGGTGCCTTTTGTTGGTTCATGTACTTATTTGAGGTTGTTGTATCGTTGTTATTTTATCATATTGTATGTTTGCGATATTTGAACACGGTCTCGGTCCTTTTCTTGAGCCGGGGGTCTATCGGAAACAGCCTCTCTACTTTTTCGGATGTAGTGGTATGGACTGTGTACATTCTATAATCCCCAGACCCTACTATGTGGGAATATACTGGGTTTTTTGTTGTTGTTGTTGTTGTTGTTTTCAAATTTCCTTCAGTCAATTATTTTGCGAATTTGACAATAATCGTATCATCAAGATGAGTTTTCTAATCCCTTTTTTGGGGCTTTAGATTCTTGATATGTGATGTTATGGTTTGGAAAGTTGTGTCTCGGAGAGTTTTTGTTCTATCGGGAAAAGGAAACCCAAGTTATATTCATGATCTTCGAGATCTAATGTCTTAAATTTAATGAAAAATAATGATGAGTATTTAATCGGGTTCGTTCATATATCCAAGTACCTGAGTGTTTGTGCCTTGCAGTTTGGTGGAAGTTAGTTATTATTGCTGTTAGTTGTCCAACAATTGTTGTTTGCTCCGATATTATATCATGTGATTTACTTGTATCCTAATTAAATGAAAAATAGTGACGAATATTTCATTGTTTTCATTCATATATCCAACTATATGAGACGAATATTTCATTGTTTTCGTTCATATATCCAACTATATGAATGTCTATGCCTTGAAGTTTGGTGGAAGTTAATGTTGTTATTTTTCCAACAATTGTTGTTTGCTCCACGGTTATAGCGTGTAATTTGCTTGTATTGTAAACTCTATTTGTTGCCATATCTTGGTTCTGGTTGTTACTTGTTAGAGTTTCTGGTCAATGTGCTGCAACTCGCCAAGTTGTGGACTAATTGCTCTTTCTGAAATATGGCACAAATATTTATGTTCTGCCTTTCCTTTTTACCGTGGAACGGTTAGCTAGAACTATACTCAATTTAACCTCAGCTTGATGAAGATGATGATGTTTTGTGCTTCATATGTGGACCCTCAATAGTTGCACAAAGCCACTTTACCCTTTTGCTGCTTCGTGGTGGGCACCGACCGACGACCATTCTTTACAAAAAAAAAAAATCCGCTATTCCTCAATCCCAAGCTTGCAATTGGCTATACGAATTCTCATTATCCATCTCACTCCATTTTGATCCATCGGCTCTCAAAGAGCAGGAGTTTTCTACATTTCTACTGGCATGTAAAACGCGCACAAGGTTAAAAGACACAAACAGTAGACCTAAAGTTAACATACTGATTGGTTGATGTGCTAGCGAATTTAGTTTAATATTATTTCATGTGGGAATCTTTTACTATAACCTTTTTACTTTGGTGTAAAATGCCTAACGTTGTCATTGTTCTTGTTTCCGTTTAGATTGTACAATATTGTTCGGAGTTTGAAGCCTTTACACAATTCTAGACTGTTTTTTCTATTTGAAGATTTCACCAGTTAAAATTTCGAGTTCCTTGCAGTCCCTCGCAATTTCAGATTACTGGAGGAACTTGAACGTGGGGAGAAAGGTATCGGAGATGGGACAGTGAGCTATGGTATGGATGATGGAGATGACATTTATATGCGTTCTTGGACTGGCACCATTATCGGTCCTCACAATGTACACGTTCTTTTCTCTTCTTTTACATCCTATCATATCTTTGTTTTGGATATAACAAATACTTGAAACGCTAATCCTAAAAATTGTTTCTACTTATTCGATCATTCCTTAATATGTTGCTTGAGCAAGAATGCCGCTTGAATATAAAGTCTTCTATTTAAACTTTTATATACTCACTTCGTTTGTTAGACTGGTAACCTGTGGGTTGATGAATTTCCCGGGACTATCGATTTACTTTTCCACTAGTCCTACCGGCTACTACTTTATGCATTTTGATGGTTCCTATGTCTTTCACAGTTAAAGACTAATTTCTTTTCCAGTCTGTGCACGAAGGTCGCATTTATCAGTTGAAGCTATTCTGTGACAAGGATTACCCGGAGAAGCCACCAAGTGTCCGTTTCCACTCTCGAGTTAACATGACGTGCGTCAACCATGAAACAGGAGTGGTAAGCAACGCAGTATTATAATGCTAGAATCATAGCTTTTGTTATCAAGGAATTATTGTTCAACAATTTGCATCTTCAGAATTGCTGCGCATGCTAAAAAACGATTAAAATAATTCGAACTTTTATCTTGAATGGTACTCGTAAAAACAAAAGTGGAGCACCACCATATACCCTCAAAGGATTCGTATCCTACAAGAGATACTAAAATGCTTTATTCTCTAGAATAAAAAGATGTGGTTCTTATTGTGAACATTCCATAGTAGTTTCAATGGTATATTTGCTCCTGAAATTCTCGACTTTCTTTCGAGTTGACCTTTCTCCTAAATGCATGATGCTGTGACGTTATGCTCCAACGATTTTTCGGGTTTGCAGCTTTAGATGTTAGATTACATTCTCTTTCTCCATGCAATAGAACGTTTTTTCGCACTGGCCAAGTTCAAGCATTTATAAAATCTTTGAATACTTTCAAAAAAAAGTTACATTGTATTTCTCCATTAGATGGGATTTGAATGATTGGCTGAAAGTTAGAACTGTCTAAAGCGCTTACATATTCTGCAATAATGTGAACGTCTTCACTGGCGTAATGTAATATGTTTTTTTCTTATTTATAGCGGCATAACTAGTCGACAATTTGCTCGATGTATAATTTGTGCAGGTGGAACCGAAGAAGTTTGGTTTACTTGCAAATTGGCAGCGAGAGTACACTATGGAAGACATTCTGACTCAACTGAAAAAGGAAATGGCTTCTCCACACAACCGTAAGCTAGTTCAGCCACCCGAAGGCACCTATTTCTAGCATTAACGGGCTATACGTATAGAGTCTTTGTCTTGTCAACTATGTGCGAAATTGTACTGCTGTGTTGTCGAACTGGGAATTAAAATGTAAAGGGGTTGAATGCCTGAAGAGGCTTCTCCTCTTTCGTCACCGGTGACATCTTGATCATCCCCTCTTCTGCTTTCCGTTTTCTAAACTTTCGCGTCTGTGCTTGCTGTTTGATTAATGGATTTGGTTTTGTTCCATCTTAATCATCGTCGATTGCTTCTCTTTTGCTGTCTGTGGATCATCTTAGGTGAATTCTTCTCATCTGTTTTAGCTTTGATGGACAGAGTTACCGGGTGGGAGTCCTGCATTGAATTATGGGGTGCTTCGGCACCCATCAAACTCGACGCGAAATAGGGTTATAAAACATATAAAAGCACCCACTGGAACAAAAGGTTGGTTGGGTGCACTGGCATTTTGGCTGATCTTTAAGGTTCTCCACGGGAAGGGGTGCCTCGGGTTCGAACCTCGTTGAGGTGATTTTTTATTCTTTTCAGCTTTTTAATTTTTTAAGCACTGCCACTGTTATCTGGTATCTGTTGCTGTTGCTGATGGGAGGTGGAAAATATCCCGTGTAATTAGTCGAGGTGCACTAAATTCCGCTTGTGAAATGGCGTTGGCACCTTTCTCGAGCAAGTAACTAGAAACAGACCCTTCTTCTGCACCCGTCTTGGTGGAATAGAGTTACTCGATCTTCATGCTAGTTCACTCGAATACAACAACATACCCAGTATATTCCCACAAGCTAGTTCAGATGCTATCATTATAAAACGTGACAAGTACGAGCACCTGTCTTGGTGGAATAGAGCTACTCGATATCCATGCTAGTTCACTCGAATACAACATACCCAGTATATTCCCACAAGCTAGTTCAGATGTTGTCATTATAAAACGTGACAAGTACGAGCACCAGTCTTGGTGGAATAGAGTTACTCGATATCCATGCTAGTTCACTCGAATACAATAACTTACCCAGTATATTTTCACAAGCTAGTTCAAATGCTATCTTTATAAAACGTGACAAGTACAAGCACCAGTCTTGGTGGAATAGAGTTACTCGATATCTATGCTAGTTCACTCAAATATAATAACTTACCCAGTATATTTCCACAAGCTCTTTCAGATGCCATCGTTATAAAATGTGACAAGTATGAGCGAACGGAGAAAGTTCTATGTCTAGGAGGGGGGACCAAGTTGTTAATAACCTAAGGAAAAAAGAAAATGTCCAAATGCTAATAATTTGTTTGACATTTATTATGAATTATTATAGTGGTTGAACAAAGTATGGGACCAAGGACCACCAAAGAATGTGGTGCAGCGGATGGGCTGTTCCTCCCTTAACCAGAGGTTTCGGATTTGAGCCTTGGGTATAGAAAAAATTCTTGGTAGGGAGCGCTTCCTCCCGAATGGGACCCTACGCGGCGCGAATTCGGATAAGTCGAATTCTAATGCAGGTATCGAACACCGGATGAAAAAAAGTATGGTGGGACCAAGGGATATTAATTTTGAAAAGGTGCTTTTATATCAAGCTAAGTTAGTAAAAAGTGTTTCAGGAACAATTCTTGACATTTTTTTATTCTTTTTCATTGTTGTTATTGGATTTGTTAGGCAAAAAAGATTCTTTTGCACTTGTTATTTTGTTGGGCAAACAACATAAATCTCGACATTCTCGAGCTTAATTACAGAAATTTCGATATTTTGTATAATTACATAAAATCTCATTTTCGAGTCTGTCGAGATACATAATTAGCTTTTGATACGTCCAACGAAGATACACTTTTTTTCTTTTGTAAAGATACGTAATCAGCTTCCGATACGTTTTTTTTTTGGGGGTTTGTCGAGATACATAATACATCCGAAGAAAATATATTTTTTCCTTTATAAAAATACATAATTACCTTTCGATACATTTTTTTGATTCTAGATCTGTCGAGATACATATAATTAGCTTCCGATACATTCAACGAAGATACATAATTAGTTAGGATTTTTGTAATTACTTTGTAAGAATGGGTATTTATGTAAATATGATAAATTAAAATGTATATTTATATTATTTTTTCTATTTTGTTCATTTAAGTTTAAAGTTGGATAAAATGAATGCATCAAAAAATAGTACTTCCACTTTATTTAGAAACCATCAAAATCAACCATTGTAGTACACCAATTATGTAAAGGAAGAAAAGTATTTTTGTTGGATTTTTGCTCTTTTTTTCTTTGTTAAGGGCCCTCTAAATGGCAAGTTGCAAAGTATACATTTTTCAAAATGGAAAGGGTCAAAAAATAATTTTTCAACTATTCGAAATAGGTTAATTTTATAAGCAAACAATATAAATCCCGACTGTTTGGAATTTCATTACAAAATATTCTAACATTTTGCATAAAATTCCCATTTTTGAGTATGTTGAGATACATAATTAGCTTTTGATACATCCTACGAAGATATATTTTTTTCTTTGTAAATATACGTAATTAACCTTCGATATTTTTCTTTCAATTTTGAGTCTGTCGAGATACATAATAAATTCAACAAAGATACATTTTTTCCTGGTAAAGATATATAATTAGTTCTCAACACATTTTTTTCAATCTTGAGTTTGTCGAGATACATAATTAGCTCCCCGGTATATCTAATGAAGTTGGGATTTTTGTAATTATTTTGTAAGGATGGGAATTTGTGTAAATATGATAAGTTAAAGTGTGTATTTATAATATTTTTTATTCATTTTTTTTCTCAAAAATACCCTTGTCATTAGTCAAAAATGATCTTCAACTAGCTAAATAATTTAAAAATAAAAAAAATAAGTCAACAAGTGAACATTGGCATTTGAGAATATTATATTTAGCCCTCTTAGCCACTTTATTAGAAAATATTAAGGGCAAATTTGACTTTTCACATAGTTAACCTCAACTATTAACGGGCGACATATACGAATTTATAAAAGGGCAGTCCGGTGCACTAAAGCTACCGCTATGTGCGGTGTCCGGGGAAGGGCCCCACCACAAGGGTGTATCGTACGCAACCTTACCTTGCATTTCTGCACGAGGTTGTTTCCAAGGCTTGAACCCGTGACCTCCTCCTGATCACATGGCAGCAACTTTACCAGTTACTCCAAGGCTCCCCTTCACAAATACGAATCATTCTCATAGTTATTTTCCTTTTGAGAATATTTAGAAGTCGAATACATAAAGCTAAAATCCTAGATCCACGTGTGACTCAATCTTCAACTACTTGAACTGAAAAGTAGTGTAGAGCCCGAGAAAGGGTTGCATTCCAAAAGGGATGAATCATGCAATGTAGACAGTCTGTCTCGATGCAAGCATCAATGGTTGATTTCATAGTTTAAATCAGTGAGGGTATGTAATCATGTACTATAGACAGTCTGTTTCAACGCGAATATCACTGATTGATTCCACAATTCGAACCAATGATAGATCACGTAGACAACTTCACCCCAAAGGATGTAATCATGTAATGTAGATTGCATGCTTGAATCGAGACAGACTGTCTGCAGCTCAAACCAGTGAGGATGTACTCAAGTAATGTAGACAGTCTGTCCCGACACAAGCATGACTAGCTGATTCCACAACTTGAACCAGTGAGCTATTAAGTCACGAGGAGACAACTTCATTGTTGCTCCAAGGCACCCCTTCAAGCGACGGGCGAGTGATAGTAGGAAGGTCAAAATTTGGCAGGATTCCCAACAACAACGACCAACCCAGTGTATTCCCACAAAGTGAGGTCTGGGGAAGGTAAAACGTACACAGTCCATACCGCTACCTCCGAAGAAGTAGAGAGGTTGTTTCTGATAGACCCCCGGCTCAGGATAGAGAATAGTACACAAGATCGTAGTGAAAATTTGTCAGACATTGTTCAACAGAGCAGCAGTTAGGCAATCCAAATCATGCCACTGTTGGGCATGAACTTGATACTTCTTCATCAATAAAAGCTGTCCAGAAAATTTGTTGTAATCCAGTTAAACAATGTCTGTCGCGGTGGAAACAACAGAAAGGATCCGAAAGAACAACGCCTAAGAAGGTAAAAATGCCAGCATCAACATCATGTACAATAACCAGGTTGCACCAAAAATCTAGCAAAATAAGACATCTTTGTTCTAGGCTATGTAAATTTCTCCTATGGCCTTTAAAGATTCTGTCATGTTTTTTTTCCAAGCCAAACAGTTCACCAAATGGCTTGAAGGATGGTATTCCAAGTCTTCCGCGATTCTTGCATAGTGGATTTTGGCAGGGACCAGGACACACGTAAGATTGACAAAAACATGCTCCACAGCTGAGTCGTAAACTTTAGAATGCAAGAAGAGGCGGCCAACATCTTCAAAGTGCTCTTTGCACAAGGGGCACCAGAACTTTCCTCTTTTGAAGGTTGGAATGAGCGAGAGAAGTCTCCGTAGAAACAATCCAAGAGAAGCGTGAGACCTTCAAAGGTGCCTCACTAAGCAACTTTTTTTTTCGAGGCCAAAGAAATCTGTTGTTACTTGATTCCAGCTTCCTGTAAGAGCCTCCGCCTCCGACTGTGAATAGGCCTTTGTGATGCCCCTTCCATCTAATAGAATCAGAATTGTTGCAGGCTAAAGCTATGTTGCTTAGCAGCAAAAGACATACTCATTCTACTTCCCAATCCTTTATATTCCTTCTAAGAAAAAAGTTCTGTAATTACTATGTTGTTTCTCATTTGCTAACCACATTTGGATCTTCTGACTCTTTGATATCAAAATACTAATCCTAGCCACACCTTGAAATGCAATCACCACAACAGCAGAACCTCCACGGATCCTTCTAAGGAGGGACACAGCTTCTGTGGGAGGAAGAAGTTGGAAAGATGCCACCTGAAATTTGCAGCATAGTACATGAGAGAGAGAATTGTCCAAGACCATATATATGAGGTGACCACAATCCATTCAACCAATGTGAGACTTAACACTCGCTCACACGTCCAGGACCGACAACTAGAGCGTGGATAATACAACACGGAGGCCCGACATTGAGAAACATCAAGAAAGATTGAAGGGTGTGACATAGATATTATGTTAAGAAATGGAATTTGAAACTAACTCAACCCCCCAAAAGTTAACTCATGAAGGAAGGATTATCCAACATTATACACGGAGATTACAACCCATTCCCTCAACAAATGTAGAACTTGACAGTGTGTATGTATATGTTGTTTTATCAAGTCAAGAAAACATAATCTTGTGGAAGGGGTGGTTACAGTTGTTTCCGTATAACAAGCGTGTCACGAGTCTCGTGTCTTGCATAAATACAAGGTAAAGCTATGTAAAAAAACAAACGACCCCAAAAAGATAGATTGTTCAGCCACCCTTGTTTCCTTTCACGTGACACTCTTCTCTTTTTAGTATGTTTCCGGAAGTATGACCCTTTTCTATCTTTAAAAACAATTCAACTTTAAACCTCTTATTTTACCCTCGCTAACATGATTTAATGGCCATAGAAACACCATGGCATGGATAAGACCACAACTTCCAGAGTATGTTTTTCTTTCTTTCACAAACTCCGGCTAGTCAAATAACTTCACATGAAATAAAACGGAGTAGTACACCTCAAAAGTCAGCACATAAGATGAACTTTTCCACCTTAAATTCAATGTCGTATTGTTTGAATCACCTCGAAGTTGTTATGATTTTACTGAAGAATACTTAGCTAAAGAAACAGTTATTTCATACTTAGCAAGTTTATGATTTTAAATACCACAGTTACATCCCAACAGGGAAAAGTACCTCCAATTAATAAAATACACTTTCATTTTCACCAAAAAATCATGCATGTGAAAAGTAAAATAAGATCTTCACTAACTAAAAGACAATTTTTACCATCTCTTTCAGCCGTTGAAGCAGCATAGTCGCGGAAAAGATTCAGCTCGTGAGCCTGCATATTACAACATGAAATATGAGAATCATAGAACATCATTCATGATTTAGATTTTTAACTTAAAGAGGAAACTTAATACTTTGGTTGGTGATTTCCGAACAAGGTATTCATATTACCAATAGGGCTCACCATCAATCTAATTTGCTATAAAAAAGAAAACAGTAGACTGAGAGCATGTAGAATACAAGTGAGCCCAAGAATCATAAATGATAATTCATGTAAATGAATAACACAGTTACCACATAAGTGAAATGATACTCACTTCAGAAGCACGTGCATCAAGAAGTGAACTTTCAGCCAATCGCTGAGTTGAGGCTATGCTGCTGTAGAAACATGTGAAACTGTTACGTCACACAGATACCATGATGGATTTATTTTGAGAAACATGCAAAAGAAAAGGACAAAGAATGGGCTGCACATTTCAAGAAGTTTTATAACGCAGTCAGTGGAAGAATATGTGCAATGATTCAACCAATGTGTCATACTGTCATCTGCTAAAGAGTTTATGTAACCGAATCTCTCACGAGAAAGAATTTTGTGATGCATGAAACAACTTATTTGGTTTCACTAGGTCATCATCAGTCCAAAATTGCTATAATTTATTCTCAATTAGAATAATCTGAAAGTTTCATATTCTATTTGCAAATTAGAAGAAGCTGAAAATCTGATGAACTAGCCAAGCATATTCTAACAAACAGCTGGGGTTTGATGCACAAACCACAAACCACATCATATATTTTCTAGACTCAATTATGCATTTCTGCCTTGGAGACATAGAGTCAATTTTTGAAATGGAACATAGAGTCAATTACCAAAGCAGATTTATCAGACAGAACAGAATGAGCAACATCTTTTGCACTTGTTGTAAGTATTAACCAATATTTATGGATTTTTTATCTTTGGTCAGTGGAGCAAAGGAAGTCGGGTTATCAAGTGAAAACTTCTTTTTTTAGGACTTAGGAGGTTTCTGTTAAGTCAATAAAACTCTATTTTCAATGTTAGTTTTTTCTTCTTTTTCTAGTTTAACCAAATGTAACATGAAGAATTAGCTTCCTATTCCATATTCTTTATAAATGCGCCTTTCTATTCCATAATTGGTGCAACTATAATTTGAATCTTATCTTAGAATAGTTTGAAACTATTTAAGCATACATGTTTACTACAACTCAATTTGTTTATTCCTAACATTTGTGTTTAGCTGCCAGCATTGAGTTTGGAACCTTTAATAAACTGCTTCTCTTTTGCATTTTTTTTTTTTTATAACCATGGTGTCCGGCCAGCTTCTCTTTTGCTATTTTTAATACGCTGAACTGGGTTATGTTGGCCCTTCACCACCTGGGCCTTACTTCTACGGTCTACCTATTCTTCGTTTATTTATCACAGCTCATTCTATTTTTATCTTCTTTTTTTGTGATCAAACTCGACCTAATTTCTGTAAAAATTACACAAGGTGATATAGGATACCCATCCACGGCATCAAGTAACCATACAGGAAAAAAGGGAATTGGGTGGATTTTTTCCCATGATTCAAAGTCCTTTTCAGCTATTTCAGATTAAAACAATGAAAAGAGAGCTCCTTTCAGATTAAGAAGAGGTGAAAGTGTGTAAGTCTGTAAGAAAAGGGAAAGGAGCTCTCTTTTCATCGTTTGAAGATAATGGAAAACATTAATCTATGAATTGTCAATTTGAAGTATTTCAAAGTCATGATTGGGCAAATATTGTGTAATATTTAGTTGGGAGTTCACTACAGGGGTTGTTCTTTTCCAAATTTCATGATATAGAAATATCAGTTAGCCTTCTTTTTCAGCCTTCTGATGGAAAAAGATTTAGAGCATTTTGTATAATAAACAATGTGGATGACAGAAAATGATCCGATATCGCAGCAGCTACCAAAGTGAGTGGAGAGTAGCTCAAACATGGAACAGGAGAAAGGGAAAAATGAGCGCACCTCTGATTTACTTGCGCATTTTCTTCACCTTCTGCAGTAAGTTGACCTTTTGATACATTAGTCCCTTCAGGTGACTTAGCAATCCGGTTATTAGTCCTGTAGGTAATATAAAGAGTTGTGTTTGAATCAGAAAGATCTTTCAAGGAAAACATTAACCTTAGCAGAAACTCAAGCGAGCAAATGTAAAGATATGCTAGACAAAATTTTTCAAAGTTTTTTCTGCATCAAGGAACTTTGGTCACTTAAAAAGTTAAAAGAAAGAAAAAAAAAATGGAAACAACTTAACTAAAACAGTTTGATACTGCCAACAAACACAAGAAAAATTCAATTTCCTACGACGAATTGGAATGGCCAGCCTGCATTACGAAACTGAGAGGGTATGATGTACGGAGACGTAAGGGGCCTTTGCGAGGTAAGGAGGCTGTACATGATAGATTCTCGGCTCAAAAAAGGAGTATCTGAAACCACATATTATAGAAGAACTATCAAATATCGAAATTCTCACAATTAAATGCTTACTTCGTCATAGCTTAGTGATTAACTCCAAAAATCAAGTCAAAGCTAACCTAGCTTTCAGACAAAATTGAACAAAGAAGGTAATAATAACAAAGAAAAGATGACTAAGTAACAGTAACGCAACAACCCATAGCGGAAAAGATGAATATAGATCTAAGATCTCTCTTATATTTATAATCTGCATAATAGCGCAAGAGCTACTAAAGCTTGGTAAATACCTCATTACTTGCCACCTGAGTAATACAATCATATTGACATATCATGACTTGCATTTAGAACTTCAGTTGAGCACTACTGATCGGTTGCAGCTGTGGAACATGAATAGTCTTGCCTGATGAGGCAGCCAGTCAATAATCACCAGTAGTCCTTACATGAGCACGTTCCATGAGAGAAGTGGTGGAAGCGCTTAATATCACGAATAACTATTTCTCGGTTTGTTACAATTGACGCCAACTTCATAAACTCATGGCAATCTCCACAGATGCTAAGATTTTTAAAGATCCTGACAGTTTTATTCTTACTGCTGCTAACGAGAGCAAACGCTAGAGCTAGCCTTTCACTATGATGTGAAAGGTTGTCTATCTTTTCTTTGTCTGAGACATTATGAAGCACATGGTTTGTGTTTGGAATATATCCTGCAGCAGTAATTCTCGAAGCCAGCTCCTCCAACTTTTTATGGATATCCTTTAACCTAGGATGTGAAGCATCCTGAGATAAGAAGACATGAACTTGATTATCAATCTCAAGCCAGCTACAACCAGGTTCCTTTTTGACACCATGCCTGGACATTAGTGCTCTAACCTTCGAAACATCAGCCCACCTGCCTTTTGCTGCATATATATTGGACAACAATATATAACTTGACTCTGCTTTTGGATCAATTTTGAAAAGTACGGTTGCAGCTTTCTCAGCCAATCCCACATTTCCATGAGTCTTGCAGACTCCAAGAACAGTCTCCCATATCAAGGCATCAGGAGCAAGCTCCATACCCTCAATGAAGTGTTCCATTTCATTAAATTTGCCTGCACGGCCAAGGATATCAACCATGCAAGCATAGTGTTCAATTGAAGGAGTGATACCAAAGCCATTTTTTATTGAGTCAAAATGCCTCCTTCCTTCTTTGACCAGGCCCAGATGGCTGCATGCAGAAAGGACAGCAATAAAGGTAATCCCATCAGGCAGAATGCCTTCACTTAACATTGTTCCAAATGTTTCCAACGCTTTTTCATCTAGGCCATGTTGGGAGTAGGCATATATAATTGTGTTCCACAGCACTGTATCACTGGATGCCATGTTCTGAAATAGAGACTCAGCATCTTTGATACATCCACATTTGGCATACATGTCAATTAATGCACTAGCTACATACATATCACTGAACTGCCCAGACTTCATTGCCATGGAATGCAACTGCTGCCCATTGTCTAGGCTTGCTACACGAGAACAACCTCTTAGACAGCTAGAAAGAGTGAACTCATTGGGTTTAATTGCTTCCCTTTGCATCTGATTGAAGCATCGGAAAGCCTTTTCTCCTTGATCAGACTGCACATAACCTGAAATGACCACTGTCCAAGTGAAGACGTCTTTTTCACTCAGTCTGTAAAAGATCATTTCTGCATCATCCAACTGCCCACACTTGGCATACATATCAACCAGAGAAGTTCCGACATATATATTGCCACCAAGGTTAGCTTTAACTGCATGGGCATGCACTTGTTTCCCCAGACTAGCATCTAAGAGGCTTGCACAAGATCTCAGATTGCTGATCAGAGTGTACATATTTGGCCTCAAACCTTCTACAAGCAATTGCCTGAAGATTTTAGGCCCTTCATAAGAAGTTTCATTATTATGGAATCCAGACAAAAGGGAGTTCCACGAAATTATATCCCTATTATTCATAGAAGAAAATATACGATGCCCATCTAAAACTGACCCAAATTTCATGTACATTGCAATCAATGCATTACTTACAGACTCTTCAGAGTCAAAACCAAATTTGTAAACACAAGCATGGATACTTTTGCAACAACTTAAATCTACTGAATCAGCTGCTGCACTAACAACACTAGCTAATGTAAATTGGTTAGGCCTCAAACCTGACTGCCTCATCAAGCAAAAAAGCTGAATAGCTTCTCTCTTCTGTCCATGCTGATCAAGTCCAGTGATCATTGCAGTCCATGCCACAGTGTCAGGATTTTTAGTCCTTAAAAACACTTTCAAGGCATCATCTTGCAGACCACATTTATTATACATATCTACAAGACCACAGCTTGTAAAATCATCAACTTCGGAGCCAATTTTGACCAACATTGAGTGGATAACTTGACCAGCTCTTAGATTAACTGAACTAGCACAGCCCTTTAAAATAGTAGATAAGGTGTAATTACTAAACCTCAGCTCTGAATCTGACATCTTGGAAAACAATCTCAAAGCCTCCTCTCCTTGACCAGCCTGCACATACGCATTAAGTAAAACATTCCACGATACTGAATTCTGCTCCGGCATGGAAAAGAAAACTTTAACAGCAGATTCTAATTCACAGCATTTAGCATACAAATCAACAAGAGCAGAACCAACATAAACATCTGAAAAGGCTGCACCTTTAACAACCTCAACATGTAGTTGTTTTCCAAACTCCAAATCTAAACACATTGAACAACCCTTTAAAACCGTAGCCAAAGTAAACTCGTTAGGCCTAATGCCTTCTCCCCTCATATCACGAAATAAACAAACCCCTTTATTACCATACCCTTGAGCTATAAAACCTGCTATCAATGCTGTCCATGACACAACATCTCTCGTCGGAATCAAATCAAACGCATTCCTCGCAAAAACTAAATCCCCACATTTCGAATAGAAATTAATCAACGAAACCCATAAATGAGAATCTGGTTCTACCCCACACCTAATCATCTCACCATGTAAAGCTTTACCTTCCTTCAAACATAACTTACCAGCATAATCTTTCAGCATTTCAGAATACCATTTAATCTCCCTTTTCTTGCCCTTCATCAAAAACCCACCATCATCCTTTTCAACTAACCACTTACGACCATATTTCAACTCTTTAGTAAACAACCTCCTAGACCCAACAGAATCTTGAAAGTTTGGGCTTTTTTCAACTGATGAGCAATCAGCAAACCCAACAGAATCTTGAAATTCACCCAAATCAACCAAACTCTTCTTAGCACCATATTTCAACTCTTTACTACTCAACCTCCTAGACCCAACAGAATCTTGATAAGTTGGGCTTTTTCCAACTGCTTGTACTGCTGCAAATCCAACAGAATCTTGAAAAATTGGTTTGCTTTCAACTTTACACCCAACAGCACCTGCTTGTACATCAGCAAACCCAACAGAATCTTCAAAAAAAGTTTTTTTTTCAACTGTACACCCAACAGAATCCTGAAAAGTTGGGTTTTGTTCAACTACTTGAGCAGCAGCAAACCCAACAGAATCTTGAAAAGTTTGTTTTTTTCCAACAGAATCTTGAAATTTTGAGCTTTCTTCAACTGCTTGTAAAGCAGAAAACCCAACAGAATCTTGAATTTGTGGGGTTTTTTCAGGGCAGTTTTGTCCAACTACATGTGCAGCATTACATGATAAAGAGTTAAAGTGAAGTGACGCATTACATGCTTGTACTCGTGCAACATTACAGTGTTGAGGTTCGTTGCGGCATATTATCAAACGGTTTCTAGGCAATGGATAAAGAGTCGAAAAAATACCACGAAAAATCGGTGGATTACGCATATGTGCAGTGAGAAAATCGATTTCCATCAATCAAGAAAAACAACAATAGCTTCAATGGCACTTTCAGCAGCAACCATATTCAAGGGCTCAAAGAGATACGAAAGAGATGAGTTTTTTGCTTTTGTTTTTTTTCCCTCCTTGAAAAACAGAATAGAAGGGGGAGAATCAACTTAATTGAGACATTAGGGCATCAATGTGGTTAGTAACTGTTAACTAAATATTTAGTTTGAGGTATTAGTTATTTTTAAAATTATTTATTGCGGAGGACACAGATTAGGGTAGAGGGTTAGGGGGTGAGAGTGCGTCGGTAGTAGCAACGGAGCTTCTTTATTTGTGTTGGAAGTTTCTTGTTCGTAGTGCTAAGTGATTTTTATGGTTTCAGATAGATAGTTTTAGTATTATCTTTTGGCTGTAGTATTATTTTGTGGCTAACGGTGTTAGTTTCTTTTGCATATTGTACTAGTTTATATATATCTATGTTTTGTGTTTGTTATAATGCTATTGGTACTAAGCTGGGGGTTCATAGGAAACAGTCTCTCTACTTCACCTGACATAGTAAGTACACTTTATCCTCCCCAGACCCTACTATGTGGGAATACACTGAGCATGTTGTTGTTGTTGTGTCATTTATATCATAGGTGGGAATATACTGGGTATGTTATTGTTGTTATTGTGTCATTTATATCATAGTGATAGTATAAATTATTCAATATTTATGGTGGAATAATTAATTTCGGAATAGTTAATTATAGAATTAATTATTCTGGGATAATTTATTCCAACCAAACAACCCCTTATTATGGGATTGGTTATTTTATCTCACCATATGTACAGGATAACTTATATTACTATGATGTAAATGGTGGGATAAATAATCTGGAACTAACTAATACCTCTAATCAAACACGAGATTGTAACACCCCGTATTTCCCTAGTATAATCTAAGCCCCTATACATGAGTATTCATATATAATTTTTTTTAAACACTCATTATTTTTTAGTTTAGAGCCTGCCATTGCGTAGGAAATTAATTAACTTTCCAACGATATAAAATTTACCTAAATCCGATAACCGAGTAAGAAGTTATGGTGATTTTAAGTTTCAGTAGCAAAACCCCATCATTTTAACCTTTAGCGCATCGCGGAGCAGGCCAGTCTCCCATTTGGCAAATTTCAGTAAGGGTCCGCAATCCGGTGCATCGCGCCATAGGTCAACTTGACATTTGTCCTTTTCCAGTGTCGAAGCACGACATCATTGCGTCGCGATGAACTTTGAGGTCCCAATCAGTGAAGGACCGCGAATTCCCTGCGTCGCGCCACGAGCCAGTTTCCCAGTTGTCCGATTCTAATGACACGGCGCGATAGCACCGCATCGTGGAGCAGGCCAGTTTCCCATTTAGCTAATTCCAGTGAGGGTCCACGATCTTGGCGTGTTGCGCCATAGGTCAACTTGACATTTATCCTTTTCCAGTGTCAAAGCGCGATACCACCTCGTCGCGGTGAATTTTCAAGTCCCAATCAGTGAAGGACCGCGAATTCCTCGCATCGCACCACGGGCTAGTTTCCCAGTTGTCCGATTCCAGTGACACAGCACGATAGAGCCGCGTCGTGCCAGCCCAAAAAATCGTGATTTTCAGTCAGTTGCGAGTTTTTATTACAAGGGTTTTTAAGTACTTTTTCCTTGTCCCATTCAGCCCCAAACACGAAATTAAGTCCCTAATAACCTAATTGGGCTTCAAGAATAAAGGTCAAATCTCAAGAACTCTCCATCAATCCTTCCAAATTCATCATCCCAGGTATGTTAAATGTTCATCCATGGATCCTTTTCATCCATGGAGTCCAAGCAACCCCTTTTAAATTATAAAATTGTGATCTTTTCGAGTTATTATGTTTTAAATTGTGATTTCACCCATGAATCTCAATAAACTATGATTCTGTACCATATTACCATGAAATTATTGTTATTATTTAATCCTCCATGTTTTAATATTATTATTTATTAAATTCAACTGTGATTAATGCTATTATGCTGAATTCATGCTATTCCTACAAATTTCATGGCATTCCCATGATTGTTTTAAACCATGAACTACAAGTGTTTGATAAAATGCCTACAAGAGCCTTCATGTTTTGGTCTTCAAGTTTTAGTGTCTTTTCAGTATTGTTGTCTTGAGTCCTGGGGGTATTGAATGCCTGAAAATCATAGTTGTTTATTTAGTCTAGTCTCTGTACATTACAGAATAGTCTTCAGATTATATTATGAGCACTATCAGAATAGTCAGATATCAGACATTAAACTCATAATAGTCTAGTATCTCAGTGTCTTTCAGTTTGGAGTAGGATTTAGCACCGAGCGAGTGTAGGGATGGCGGCTTCCCCGTCAGATAGGCAGAGTCGTTAGTAGCAGTCCCTATACTCCAGAACTACGTAGCCGGCGTAGTCACCCGTCAGATTAGGCTTGACTATCTCGCAGGGGTCACTCGTCAGTTCAAGCTTGACATCCTTAGTCCTTTGGACATTATATCAGTTTAGTGGATCCACACAGTCATCGTTAGTACCCGTGGCATGGTATTAACACCCTTCCAACTGGGGTTACAAGTTGGACACCGATTAGCTGAAATTGGGGAATGTCTGTTAGATGATATCTCCCACAGTCTCAGATAAAGTTTCAGTTACAGTGCCAACTCAGTTATTCAGTCTTAGTATTGTTTGACCAAAGCATATAGATTTTAGTTATTTTAGTATTTCAATTTACAGATTTTACTCAGTTCATGTTATATGATTGGTCATGCATCCACAGTGTCTACAGATTTTCATGCATTTTCAGTATCTACAAATTTCATGCTCTTTATTCAGTACTCCATGCTTTACATGTATGTCCAGTTAATTATTACTCCCTCCATTTCAAAAAGAATGACCTGCTTTTCTTTTTAGTCCGTTTAAAAAAAATGACCTCTTTCCTTTTTTGGCAATACTTTAATTTCTACTTTCCACATGGCATATTTAGGACCACAAGATTAAAGGACATTTTTGTACATTTGACACAACTTTAATTTAAGGTCACGAGATTCAAAAGTCTTCTTTATTTTCTTAAACTTTATGCCAAGTCAAAGTAGGTCATTCTTTTTTAAACGAAGGGAGTATTATTATTCCTATTCATGAGACCATGCATATCAACCTACCTCATTTAACATACCGGTACATTCAAAATACCGATCGCATACCTTTTCTTTTGCGCTATGATGTCTCATATCATAGGTGTTGACGCTCAGTTCCCGGATCGCACCTAGATTCTTAGATTGTCAGTAGTACAGTAGCAATGGTGAGTCCTCATCATCCGAGGACAGATTATATTACTTCATGTCTTTATCTCAGTAGTTTACTAGAGTTAGTTAGGGACTTGTACCATCAACTCACAGTATCCAGTTTAGAGGCTTTTCAGACACTACAGTTAGCTATTCAGATTTCAGTATTTTTATCAGATTCATAAGTCAGTAGTCGTTTCATTATTAAATCCTTATGGCATTTCAGTTATTTTTTCGTATTCATGATTATATTATTCAGTGCTCACGGCAGGTACCAGCTCATGGGTTAGCTTGTGGTCCCTCGGGACCGTAAGCACCGTGTAACTACTAGGGAGTAGTCTCGGGCCATTACAAACTTGGTATCAGATCCTAAGATTTTAAAGTGTCCTAGGAAGTCTGAAAGTCGCGTCGAGTAGAGTCTTGTGCATGGGTGTGTAGTGCGCCACACTTATGGACGAGAGGCTACAAGACGTTTAGGAAAAATTTCCCTTCTTTCAGTATTCATGTCATCCGATTGGATGTGAGCTCAAGTTAAACTCTCAATCTAATCCATTTCCTCCTTCCGTTTACAAAACATGTCTCCCAAGAAGAATAGAAGAAGAACAGGAACTCTACCAGCCCCTCAGCCCGTCCAGGCAGATCCTCTGGACGAGCATGTCTCACACGCAGAATTCAGGGTTGCATTCACTACTCTAGCAACCTCTGTAGCAGCACAAAATGAGTAACCAGCTGCTGTTTCGGCTAACCCAGTGGCCAATACTGCTGCAACTAGAATTCGGGACTTCACCCGGATGAATCCTTCTTCTTTCACGGGATTTAAGTCTGAAGAGGATCCACAGGAATTCTTAGATATGGTTCAGAAGGTAACGGATACTATAGGGGTGACGTATAGTCAGAGTGCCGAGTTGGCTGCATATAAATTGCAAGATGTAGCCCATACTTAGTTTAAGTAGTGAAAAGTTGATAGAGGTGTTGATGCAGGGCCTATAGAATGGGAAGAGTTTGCCACGATTTTCCTGGACAGATTCTTTCCATTAGAATTGAGGGAGGCCAAGGTGTTAGAATTTATTAATTTAAGGCAAGGCAGCATGAGTGTGAGGGATTATTCTCTCAAGTTCACTCATTCAGCTAGATATGTTTATCACATGGTAGCGGACAGTAGGTCCAAGATGAGTAAGTTTATGTCTGGCGTGTCTAATAGTGTGGTCAAGAAGTATAGGACCACAATGCTGATTAGTGAGATGGACTCGTCTAGGATTATGGTCCATGCTCAACAGATAGAGGAGTAGAAAATTAAGGAGGGAGAGAGAAGAAACAAGAGAGCTAGGATGGGTAGTTTTAATTTTAATCAGCCAAAGTCAGAAGGTGGTGACCGTCCTCAGTTTTATCAGAGGTATACAGCCCCAGCATCCTCTTCAGCCTGTGCCCCAATACCCAAATTCAGAAATGACAATAGGGATAGGGCACTAGGCTCTAAGTCCCAGGTCAGTGTTAGCAGTGCTCGTACCAATCCTTTATGCCAGAAGTGTGGCAGACATTATTAGGGTGAGTGTAGAGCCGGTAGTGATATATTCTCAGGTATGGCAAGCCAAGCTATCGAATTCGAGAGTGTCGGGTAGTTGCTCAGAAGAGTAGGGATGTGCGCCAACAGGGCCAGTCCCATCATTCATCAGTTCTATCAGGCCGCCCAACTCAGCAGGGTACCACTTCTAGTGCTACCAGTGGTCAGCGTCCGAATAGATTATATGCTCTTTAGTCCCGCCAAGATCAGGAAAATTCTTCTGCGTTACTGGTAGGTTGCAGGTCTTTTATTTACATGTTTATGCTTTACTAGACCCTAGAGCTTCTCTTTCTTTTGTAATTCCATATATAGCCGTCAATTTCGGATTCAGTCCCGAAACTCTAGCAGATCCCTTTTCAATGTCCACCCTAGTAGGTGTTTCCATTGTATCCAGACAGGTATACAGGAACTGT
The DNA here is from genome assembly GCF_002878395.1 of Capsicum annuum. NCBI lineage: Eukaryota > Viridiplantae > Streptophyta > Magnoliopsida > Solanales > Solanaceae > Capsicum > Capsicum annuum. Next base: position 39,159,835 of record NC_061118.1, on the reverse strand, counting down.
CCGGTCATAATATCTCAAAAAGTTACCTCAGTTGATCTCATGGAGTTAGAGATGATAGATTTTGATGTTATTATCGGCATGGATTGGCTCCACTGATGTTATGACTCAGTTGATTGTAGAAATAGAATAGTTCATTTTCAGTTTCCAAATGAACCAGCCCTTGAATAGAGGGGTAGTACTACAACCCTTAGGGGTCAATTGATTTCGTACCTTAGAGCGAGAAAGATGATATCGAAAGAGTGTATTTACCATCTTGTGCGATTCAAAGACTCTAGCTCAGAAACTCCTACTCCTGAGTCAGCCCCAGTAGTAAATGAATTCTCAGATGTGTTTCTTAAAGTTTTTCCCGGAGTTCCTCCCGAAAGGGAAATCAACTTTGAAATAAACCTTCTTCCAGATACTCATCTTATATCTATTCCGCTATACAGAATGGCTCCAGCTGAACTCAAATAGTTGAAAGAACAGTTAAAGGATCTCCTAGATAAGGAATTCATCAGGCCCAGCGTCTCCCCGTGTGGCGCGCCTGTTCTATTTGTGCGTAAGAAAGACAATTCTCTCAAAATGTGTATTGACTACCGTCAGTTGAACAAGGTCACAGTCAAGAATAAATACCCACTTTCTAGAATCGATGACTTGTTGACAAACTTCAGGGTGCCAGTTACTTCTCCAAGATAGACCTCAGATCAGGCTATCATCAACTTAGAGTCAAAGAATGTGATATTTTGAAAACAGCTTTTCAAACTTGGTATGGTCACTTCGAATTTCTAGTCATGTCCTTTGGTCTTATGAATGCCCCAGCAGCCTTCATGTACTTGATGAACCGAGTGTTCAAGCAGTACTTGGATATGTTCATCATAGTCTTCATTGATGACATTCTAGTCTATTGTAATAGCAAAAGCGATCATGCAGACCATCTCAGCATAGTGCTTCAGACTCTTGTAGCACACCAGTTGTTCGCTAAATTCAGTAAGTGTGAATTCTGGCTAAGATCAGTAGCTTTTCTTGGCCATATTATTTCTGGTGATAGCATTAGAGTTGATCCTCAAAAGACCAAGACAGTGAGAAACTGACCTAGACCCATCTCTCCATCAGACACAGGAGTTTCTTGGGTTTATCTGGATATTACCATCGGTTTTTTGAAGGGTTTTCTTCTATTGCATCCCCCATGTCTAGATTGACTCAGAAGAAAGTTAAGTTTTAGTGATCAGATTCTTGCGAGAAAAGTTTTCAGAAGTTGAAGACTCGACTTACCTCAGCCCCAGTTCTTACCCTACCAGATGGTTTTGATGGGTTTGTTGTGTACTTAATGCGTCCAGAGTAGGTTTGGGTGTGTCCTCATGCAGAAAGGTAAGGTCATATCCTATGCCTCCAGATAGCTTAAGCCTCATGGGAAGAATTATTCGACCCATGATCTTGAGCTAGCAGCAGTAGTATTCGACTTAAAAATTTGGAGGCATTAATTGTATGGGGTGTATGTAGATGTGTTCACAGATCACAAAAGTCTTCAGTATGTGTTCTCTCATAAAAACCTGAATTTACGTCAGAGAAGGTGGTAAGAGTTATTGAAGGATATTAACATGAGTATTCTGTATCATCCGGGAAAAGCGAATGTAGTGGTTGATTCTCTCAGTAGATTTTCTATGGGTAGTGTTGCTCATGTTGAGGATGGTAAGAAGAAGTTAGCTTAGGAAGTCTATCAGTTTGCCCGGCTAGGTGTTCGTTTACTTGATTCAGCAGAAGGTAGTGTATGGGTGCAGAGTAGCTCAGAGTCATCTCTAGTTTCCAAGGTGAAGGAAAAGAAGGATAGAGACCCCAATCGGGTTAACTTAAAAAAATCAGTCAGAGATCAAAAAGTGGAGGTCTTCTCCCAAGGAAGAGATAGTGTGTTGTGCTGTCAGGGTAGATTGTGTGTGCCTGGCGTAGATGATTTAAGGCAACGAATTTTTGCAGAAGCACATGGTGCGCGTTATTCTATCCATCTAGAGTCCACTAAGATGTACCGCGATTTACGGGAGATCTATTGGTAGAGTGGGATGAAGAGAGATATTACAGAGTTTATAGCTAAGTTCTCCACATATTAGCAAGTTAAGGTTGAGCACCAGAAGTCTAGTGGGTCTATGCAGGAGTTCAGTATTCCCATGTAGAAATGGGAGGAAGTGAACATGAACTTTGTGACAAGTTTGCCTCGTACCCATTGTCAGCATGACTCTATTTAGATTATCGTAGATAGGATGACCAAATCAGCTCATTTCTTGCTAGTCCGTACCTCTTATTCAGCCAAGGACTATGCCAATATCTATCTCAGAGAGTTGGTTAGGTTGCACGGTGTTTCCTTGTCTATCATCTCAGATAGAGGTGCCCAATTTACCTCACTTCTGTAAAGCGTTCCAAAAGGGTCTTGGTACCCAAGTCCATTTCAGTACATCCTTCCACCCTCAGACAGACGGCCAAGCAGAACGGACCATTCAGACTCTTGAGGATATGCTGAGAGCATACATTGTTGATTTCAAGGGTAGTTAGGATGACCATTTGCCTTTGATTGAGTTCGTATACAATAACAACTATCATTCCAATATCCGTATGGCTCCATTTGAGGCTCTCTATGGTAGGAGATGTATATCTCCAATTGGTTAGTTTTTCACCTAGGTGAGGCCGAAATAGTAGGGCCTGACTTAGTGTTTGATGCGTTAGAGAAGGTTCAGTTGATCAGAGAAAGGCTTAGGGATTCCCAGAGCCGACAAAAATTGTATGCCGATGTGAAAAGAAAAGATCTCGAGTTTGAGGTTGGATTTGATGTACTTGAAAATCCCTCCCATAAAAGGAGTGAAGAGATTCGGCAATAAGGGGAAACTCAGTCCCCGATATGTCGGTCTCTTTAGAGTTCTCAGTCGTTTTGGAAAGGTAGCTTACGAGCTTGAGTTGCCTTCAGATTTAGCCTCAGTATACCCAGTATTCCATGTCGCATTATTGAAAAAGTGTATTGGTGATCCAGTTGTAGTTGTTCCCTTAGAAAGTGTAGATATTCAGAATAGTCTTTTCTTTGAGAAAGTCACAGTCGAAATTCTTGATCATTAAGTTTGCAAACTAAGGAACAAAGAAGTTCCACTAGTCAAAGTTCTTTGGCAGAATTAGTTCGTTGAGAGAGCCACTTAGGAAGCCAAAACAGATATGCGGACCAAGTACCCTTATCTTTTCTCCGCAAATCCAGATTCAGTATAAGGTACTAATCTTCTTAAGATTTTTCTCTATCATGCCCAGTTTCAGTTGCACATCATGTTCATGTTAGTCGTGCATTCATGAATCAGTTCAGCTATGCACCAGATATGCATATTCAGTGTGTAAGCTTAGTCCATCAGTTCCCTCAGCTTAACCAGTTTCATTTGGGGACGAATGATCCCAAGGGGGAGATATTATAACACCCCGTATTTCCCTAGCATAATCTAACCCTCTATATATAAGTATTCGTATATAAAAAAATTTTAAACACTCAGTATTTTTCAGTTTAGAGCCTGCCATTGCGTAGGAAATTCAATTAGATTTTCAACGATATAAAATTTGCCTAAATTCGATAACCGGGTAAGAAGTTGTGGCGATTTTAAGTTTCAGTCGCAAATCCCCATCATTTTAACCTTTAGCGCATCGCAGAGTAGGCCAGTCTCCCATTTGGCAAATTCCAGTGAGGTTCCGCGATCCTGGCGCATCGCGTCATAGGTCAACTTGACATTTGTCCTTTTCCAGTGTCGAAGTGCGATACCACCGCGTCACGGTGAACTTCCAGGTCCCAATCAGTGAAGGACCACGAATTCCCCGCATCGCACCCCAGGCCAGTTTCCCAGTTGTCCGATTCTAGTGCACGGCACGATAGCGCCGCATCGCGCCAACCCAGAAAATCGGGATTTTCAGTCAGTTTCTAGTTTTTATTTCAAGGGCTTTTAAGTACTTTTTCCCTGTCCCATTCAGCCCCAAACACGAAATTAAGTCCCTAATAACCTAATTGGGCATTATTCAAATCAATTTTTCCCAAAATCAAGAATATTCTCTCAAGTAGCAAAACCCTAACCTTCAAGAATAAAGGTCAAATCTCAAGCACTCTCCATCAATCCTTCCTAATTTATCATCTCAGGTATGTTAGATGTTCATCCATAGATCACTTTCATCCATGGATTCCAAGCAACCCTTTCAAATTATAAAATAGTGATCTTTTCAAGTGATTATGTTTTAAGTTGTGATTTCACCCATGAATCTCAATGAACTATGATTTTGTACCATATTACCATGAAATTATTGTTATTATTTAATCCTCCATATTTTAATATTATTATTTATTAAATTCAACCATGATTTAATGCTATTATGATGAATTCATGCTATTCCTATAAATTTCATGACATTCCTATGATTTTTTTAAACCATGAACTACAAGTGTTTGATAAAATGCCTACAAGAGTGATTTATTTAATAAGAGCCTTCATGTTTTGGTCTTCAAGCTTTGGTGTCTTTTCAGTATTATTGTCTTGAGTCCTGGGGGTATTGAACACCCGAAAATCATAGCTATTTATTTAGTCTAGTCTTAGTACATTACAGAATAGTCTTCAGATTATATTATGAGCATTATCAGAATAGTCAGATATCAGTCATTAAACTCAGAACAGTCTAATATCTCAGTGTCTTTCAATTGGGAGTAGGATTTAACATCGAGCGAGTGTAGGGATGGCGGATTCCCTGTCAGTTAGGTAGAGTCGTTAGTAGTAGTCCCTATACTCCAAAACTACGTAACTAGCATAGGATATGAGTAGTCACCTGTCAGATTAGGCTTGACTATCTTGCAGGGGTCACCCGTCAGTTCAAGATTGACACCCTTAGTCCTTTGGATATTATATCAGTTTAGTGGATCCATACAGCCATTGTTAGTACCATGGCACGGTATTAACACCTTTCCAACTAGGTTACAGGTTGGACCCCGATTAGCTGAAATTGGGAAATGTCGGTTAGATGATACCTCCCATTGTCTCAGATAAAGTCTCAGTTATAGTCCCAACTCAGTTATTTAGTCTTAGTGTTGTTTGACCTAAGCATATAGATTTTAGTTATTTCAGTATTTTAGTTTACAGATTTTACTTAGTTCATGTTATATGGTTGGTCATGCATCCACAGTATCTACAGATTTTCATGCATTTTTAGTATCTACAGATTTCATGCTCTTTATTCAGTACTCCATGCTTTACATGTATATCCAATTAATTATTATTATTATTTCTATTCATGAGATCATGCATATCAGCTAACCTCATTTAGCGTACCAGTACATTCAAAGTACTGATCGCATACCTTTTCTTTTACGCTATGATGTCTCATATCATAGGTGCTGAACCGCAATTCCCAGATCGCACCTAGATTCTCAGATTATCAGCAGTATAGTAGCAGCGGTGAGTCATCATTGTCCGAGGACAGATTATATTACTTCATGTCTTTATCTCAGTAGTTAGTAGAGTTAGTTAGGGGCTTGTCCCATTAACTCACAATATCCAGTTTAGAGGCTTTTCAGACACTACAGTTAGTTATTCAGACTATTCAGATTTCAGTATTTTTATCAGACTCATATGTCAGTAGTCATTTCATTATTAAAATCTTATGGCATTTCAGTTATTTTTCCGCATTCATGATTATATTATTCAGTGCTCACAGCAGGTACCAGCTTATGGGTTAGCTTGTAGTCTCTCGAAACCGTAAGCACCGTGTAATGATTAGGGGGTAGTCTCGGTTTGTTACAGAGATAAACTAATCTTGCATTTATCCTGAGATATTATACCTTATACCGAATGATTCGTTAATGGCTTGTTTGGTACAACCACTGATGAATAATGTATTTGATTAGGAGTATTGGTTAGTATCGAGATTGTTTATGAAAAAATTATATAAATCCTCAAACATATTTATCATATTTGTTTATTCTTACATTGTATTAAATTAATTACGCAATATTCCACAATAACTCTAGATACATGTTGTAACCCTCAAATACATGTTGTAATCATGTAATATATCTGTGTCTACCATGTATCAGTATCTACAATTGATATGAACACGGTTAGCATACGCCTTTCAAGTCCTATGTTTCGAGGTTTATTTAAAGAGGTCCAAGCTATGATCACCTTAAGGACGCAAGAACGTACTTGAAAGGGCCCTTTTAAGCTCCCATTGGAGAATACCGTGTGTGGATGATAACTTGAAACATGAAAGGTCCAACGGGGCGAGGAAGGGGAAGACAACAAGTTTGCCCACTTTTGCGACACAAGAAGCCATCTCTAAAGTATCATTCACTTCGCCAAACTAATGGACCACTCGCTAATCCTTGACCAACCGTGTGTCTAATTTGGCGAGCTATGAGGCCATCACCAAAGTCCTTGGCAATACGCCAAACATTGACGACCAGATAGGGCGAGCAAAGAATAGGCTTTTGGGGTATATTTTAAATGGATAGTTTTGGGCTGTATGTGTAATAGGCAAAACTATAAATAAATGTCTTAGTTATTTCGTTACGCATATTTTGATGAATTGAAGAATATTACTATTGAAAGAACTTGTAGGGTGAAATCCCATTAAGTCTAATTTCGTGTAGCTAGAACTAGGCTACTAATGAAAATGATGGGATAAATAATGGGTAAACAAACATAAATCAAGTCTCTCTTTCTATTGAAATTGAGTCCTCTTATTCGTTGATTTAATTGATTCAATTGAGTCTTTCTCTCTTCACTTTTTATTTAATATTTCTCAATTATCTTTAATTTCATGTTTGAATCCGATTTCTGTTAGTTTTCTTTAATTGAAATCGCCATTTAGTTTTTACATCGATTTGATTCTAGTCGTATAACTAGGGTCTTATCAACAATATATTTGTGTCTACCATGTATTAGTATCTAAAATGTATCTATGTCGGATACATATGGATATATATCGATGTATTTAAGACTGAATCAGGTATCATCTCTACAATGTATGTGTCTATAATGTATTTGTGTTTGTAATGTATTCGCGTCGATATATAATCATATATTATGTAATGTGGAAGATAAGTAGAGGAGAGAGTAAATATTTAATGTTTCTCTTTGTTGAACTATATTAATATTTCTTCATATTTATTTCTAATAGAAAAAATGAAAACAAACAACTAATTATGCCTTTGTTATAAATAGGCTTAAGTCATCGCCAGACCCTCAAACTTATCCCAAAAATTCACTTAGACCCCTCAACTAAGACATGTATCTATCAGGCCCCTCAAATGCTAAAATTGATATCTATCAAGCACAAAATGTTGATTTGGCAAAGAGAGTGTGTTACACTCTCCTTTGGCGCGTGAATAGTGTCTCAAATGTTTTTTCTTTTTCTAAAAAAAAAGTCACATTTCAATTTATTTAATACAATAACAAATTTTAATTGAAAAAAAAAACAACCCTCCTCCCCCACTACCCACAGCACCAGGCCCAGCCATCTTCTTCTATCCCTATTTTTTTTTCTTTTTAATTTCTTAACAACCTTGTTGATACAATTAACAATTTTCAATTTTAAAAAGAAAATAAAAGCAGTGTAAGCCATGAACTTTAACATATTAATACATTTCTCTTATTTTTGCAAAGTAAATTTGATTCCGGCAAACTCTATTTTTTTGGCTAACTTGATATTATTAAAGAATTTAAATTCTAAGGAACCCACAACACAATAAGAAGAAAAATAACAATAAATATGAATTAGATTGATAAAGAAATAAGATTTGTAAAAAAAATATTGATTTTTTTTTACAGAAATGGAGAAGAAGATGATAAAAGGGGGCAGGGGGCGGGGGGGGGGGGGGGGGGAAGATGGCAACTGGCAAGAAAATAGAAAAAAGATAAAGAGCGAGTGGGGTGGGGGTAGGGTGGGGGATGTTGAAGGGGACCCCATTTTATTTTTATTTTTAAAAAAATATTATAATTAATTTTTAATAATTATTGGACCCACAATGCCACGTGTCAGTTTCCAATTAGCTTTTTTTACCACATCATCGCGTGTGTATTACACACACTTGAACTTTTAGCTGATTGGATAAAAGAGGCCCAATTGGATCAAAATTTGGGTAGATCAGGGGTCTGGTAGGTACAGGTATTAGTTAAGGGGTCTAAGTGAATTTTCGAAACAAGTTTAAGGGCAGGTCGATGACTTAAGCCTTATAAATATATTATCATACATAGTGAATGTCTACTTTACCATATATAGTGAATGACTATTTATGAAAAAAAGTTAAAAACCTCGAGGTTTGTTTCTCCCTATAAATAAAGGGATTTTCCTTTATTGTAAGTAACCCTCAAGAATTCCTCATGAGAAATAAAGAAATCTCCTTTCTTCTCTCTTCATTCTTCTTGTTCTTGTTTTATATTTCATAACACGTTGTCAGCACGAGACTCTACCAAACAAGGTGAGATTATAAATTTTAAGGTAATTTCAAGGTTAGTAATTTTTTTATGTTATTTGTCTTTTGCTACTAATACTATAATAATTATTGAATTTGAGGAAAAATAATTGGCATAAAACCACTTATGCTTTAAATTTATTTATGAAGGACAACATTGTTAAAAAATATGATGATGAATTTAATTCTCACCTTATTAAGACGGTAAGACATTGGGTTAAATGCACTATAATGATAAAATTTTGGGTTCAAGTCCCATTGAGTTATTGCCTAAGATGTCTTTATATGGATAAAATATTGAGTTTGAAACTCAATACACCATATTGATGATATAATGATGGCTAAGGCAAAATAATGTATATTTCATGAAAAGTCATGAAACACGTCTCATTGTATATGCTCCATTCCCTGAAGTGAATGTGGTATGCTTAATATGTCTGAAAGAAGACAAATGATTGAACGTACGAATATAAGCGTAGAGGGACAATATAATAATAATCATTGAAAGTGATAATATTTTCACACACTTATTATGATTATAAGATATGCTAGAGAAAAATTCTCTGCAATTACATGTATGCCTCGATTTGCTCTTGAATTAGCAATATTTTGAAAGAGGTTATAAGCTATCAAAATTTGATAGGCTTAAGGCATGATTATATTTTATTTCTGGAGAATAAGAATTTCGATTGTTTTAATACATATCCATTCTCTAAAGTAAATGCGATAATATTTAGTAAAGCTTATTAATACAAACGTGCACTTGATTGTGATGGTATCATAACTCACCTTCGAATGAGGTAGAATAACCGTGAAGAGTTATTTTAAAATCTACTTCTGAAGTAGTAAATTCAAAAATTTATTCATGTTGTTTGTTCTCATGATAAGTTAGTTGGACCAACTAATGTTGGGATTGAATTCCTTAAATCTGAAAAGTATAAAAGGTGAATATGGGCCTGTTCACTTATCATGTGATCTATTAAAATGCATCGATGTAAGATGATCACTTGTACGTTTATTGTCAACCTGCAGTTTGACATTCATAAAGTTGCTTGCTCAATAAAATTGAGTTAAGAGAATAACTTTTAAATTATATAATCAAAACAATTCATCTTGATGATGATGGTTTGACATTGAATGCTTTCAATAAATAGCTGAACCATTACTAATGAGAACAAAAGTTTCATGTGTTGGTTTGAAATATTATATACAAAAGTACTTATATGAATCAAATCAATAAATTATAATTAATTCTCCCACAAAGTTGGTTTTGAGTCAGGAACCACACATTGTACATCTAATAGTTTTGATGTGCGGTATACGATTAACAAATATACCATAATGCACAAAGATAGATTCCTCAAATAAAATGGATGATGTATGTTAATTTTTCTAACATAAGGGGGAGATTATAAACAACTAGCAAATATGTTAGGAATTATCATTAGGTTCTTTTTCACAAGATAATTCAAGTCAAATGCCGAAAGCATCTCATATTTAAGCTTCTAGTCCTCTTATTTTATGTCCCTTAAGGACCAAGTTTATGCATGTGTGAAGTGTGGTAGACAAATCGGTTCCAAATGAAATAATACTTGTAAAGAATAAGGAGCAAATAATCACAATAAGAAGGCAATGTGCTCTTAAAGAGCCTACAACATAGCATTTCATGAAACCTTATGAGAGGTTCAGGTACCTGAAAATAATGAAGTAGTAAAATCTCAAAATGTTATGTTACATTGTGAATCGATACTAAATTATATATCATCCATGATATCTTTGATACAATATTGACGCAATATTATGAAAGATTGTGAGGATCAGAATTCTACGTTTGTTAAGCTTGCTGATGTAGAAACATTTATCAAGTGACGTGAAAGGATGCATCTTGGTAAGTATAAAACTTATTTGATTTGCAGTCCTGATACTTGAAGATGTCACAGATGAAATGTTGAATATTGTCACTTGACAAAAGTTGCATGAAAACTTTTCTAAGGATGCAAATTGTTTGAAGCATATAAAAGTTTCTGGGAAACTTATTTATAATTTTTATATTGTATAAGCTTATAGCTTGAAAATCATTGGAACTTTTGGAGAGTTTTCAAAAGGAATAGATTATTAGTTGAAATAAGAAATATACCAATTTGATTGGTTATGAAGTATCATATCTTAGTGCAATTGGTGCACTCATGTATCTTGCAAATAATACAAGGCCTGATATAGCCTTTTCGGTTAATTTGTTAGCAAGGTATGGTTCTGCTCCTACTAAGAGAAAATAAAATGGGATCAAACACATGCTCTTATTTTTATTAGATTGTAGTCTTAATCTTGTTAATTATGCTGATGTTGGGTATTTATTTAACCTGCATAAATCTCTATCTCAAACATGCAATGTGTTCACATGTGGAGACACTGTCATATCTTGGAGATATACAAAGTAGTTTTATCTAGCCACTTCATTGAACCATGTTGAGATAATAGCTATTCGTGAAGCTAGTTGAGAATGTGTATGGTTAGGGTCCATGATACATCTCATTCGAGAAAAATGTGGTTTGAAATGTGATAAAGTACCCATATTTTTTATGAAGATAATACATCATACATAGCACAACTTAATGGAGGATTCATAAAAGGAGATAAAATGAAGCATATTTCGTCAAAGTTTTTCTATACACATGATCTCTAAAAGAATGGTGATATTAACATGTAGCAGACTCGTTCCAGTGATAATGTAGCTATTTTATTCACCAAGTCTCCTCTAACTGCAGCTTTCAAGAATATGGTGCACAAGATCGGGATGCAAGGGTCAAGGATGTGCTCATTAGGGGGAGTTAATACGCGTTGTACACTTTTTTCCTTACGAGGTTTTATCCCAGTGGATTTTCCTTGTAAGGTTTTTAATGCGGCAGCCTATATGCGTATTGTTAGAGATGTGTACTCTTTTTTCTTCACTAAATTTTTTTCTCAGTGAATTTTTTCTGGTAAGTTTTTAACGAGGCACATTATCTATCAATTAAAAATATAAGGAGGACTGTTATAAATGTATTTACATTATAGTGAATGTCTATCAAGAATAGAGATAAGATGTATCAAGATTAAGTTGATATCTACCAGGATTTGAAGTATTTAACTTTTTAGAGAGAAGCTTAGAATAATTTCCCTTATAAATAGATAAATAGATGGTTTTATTCATTGTAAATCATCCTCAATCACCCCAAGAGAATTCGTCAAGTGAAATAAGAATCACTCTCTCTTCTCTCTATTATTCTTCTTCTCTACTTTATATTTCATAACACTATCTAATTTTACTAGAAATATTTTAGAACTTTGAATTAAACAACTCAAACTTCATATTAATAGTAAAGTTTTAACAACAACATCCAAGTTAATATATTTAAAATAAATGACCAACATCTTATTAACTAGAATAAATTTTGGTTTTTATTAATAATCATATTAATATATGAAGGTAAAGGTTATGTGTCTTTTAAAAATATTATGCCGAAAATAACTAATATGCAAAAATAAAAAAAATGGCTCTAAATTATTACAGTATTATTTTATATGTATGTGTATATATTTAAGTCCTCTTATTAAAGTACAAAGTACAGGTCCTATGGGATGGAACAACTCAGACATCAAAATTCTTCTTACTTTTGCAAATTCATTATCTCCCCAATTAGGTCCGTATTTTTTACTTCAAAGCAATCCTCAATAGTATCAGCGTCATTAACATAGGTGTCTATCCATGATATATAAAAAATTAACAACTTTGAATAGGAATACTTGACCTCAGAATCTCTAAAAACTTGGAAAGGCATACATGTTTCCAACCATTGATGGTCACACAGCATCTCATTAATTGAGATTTGGTCACTCTCATCCACCCTTTCATAATCTCTAATAAATATTTATTCAAAAACTACAAGCAGAAACTATTATCGCATAAATAATCTCATAATCTTATCCCCTTTCATAATATCCAAAAGAATTGTGATATTAACATGTAATAGATTCGTTCAACTGACAATGTAGCTGATTTATTTATCAAGTTTACTCCACCTGCAACTTTAAAGAAGATGGTGCACAAGATTGGGATGCAATGGTTCAAGGATGTTCTCATTAGGGTGAGTTAATATTTCATAACTCACTAAAATTCAGGATTCATCAAGAAATCTCAAACAAATTTAAGGAATTCAAGGTGAAAAATAATAATTATCCTTAGTGAAACATAAATCAAGATACAAGGTAAATGATAGATTCTTCATAACAGGATCAATTGCATTTAGCACTTGCTTTAGTACCGCCAACATACACGTGCAACACATGTGCCAAGCGAAATAAGTTACAGTAATCCATGCCCACGGAACACCTCAATTGAACTAAGCGTGTGATTATTATACACAACATCATTAAAGTTAAACTCCCATATAAAATCATACCAATAACCAAAGTTGGGTAGATTACCATAAGCATCGATAAGAACAATACGGACTTGATTCAACTTACTCGCATTCACATTCATTTTTAAAATGTTGTAGTGATGAATCTAATTTCAAAAATGTAAATCTGATAGTAAGTAACACCAAAAGACTCTATTCGCATTGAAACAAAACGAAAACAATCGATTAAGTTACGAATCAAGGAAAATTCATATTCGAGATTGTTAGCCCAAATGGGATGGACAAAAACAGGTTTATTCACCGTTGTGAAAAATGGTGGAGGAGGAGGGATGAAGTTAGGGGAGGTCAACATGAGATATGAGAATGGTGATTTGACGATTTTTGGAGAATGGTGGGTGGTAAAGTTCGTGAAGGCGGAGAACTCTATACAAAGAAAAAGGGAGTTACAATCTATGTATGTGTGGGTGTGTGAGAAGACGTGGAGTGGTGAAAGGGAAAATAACGTAGAGCGGTGGAGGTGAAAATAACGTGGGTCTATGGCTTTTTTTCGATTGAATTATTATATATCAATGGAAAAATTGAGAAAATGGATTTTATATTATAAATCGATGTTTTATGATGAAGTAATTGGTATTTCCTATTTAGAACTTAGTTTGCTCTTTTGTGTCAATTTATGTCGCATTTTTTATTTTTCGACAAATGATTAATTTTTCACCAATAGGATCAATTACATTTTACACTTGCTTTAGTAGGGCCAACATACACGTGCAATACATGTGTCAAGCGAAATAAGTTACACAAATTATAAATTTTCAATCCAGCCTATTCCATCATAAAAGTTCTCGCAAAAAATAATCATATATTTTACATCATAAAAATTGTTACGAAAAACACCCTCATCAGCAGTAGAAACTCAGGCAATTTGTCTGACAGCTCAGTGCCCAGTAAGAATCTTAATTAGATAGCCTAAATCATACATTCTATAAAAAGTGATATATGAAACAACGTCGTTACAAACCAATCCAGACATCGTCATCTACTCAACAAAACAACTAGTCTTAACACCGCGAGCACACACCCTCTAAAAGTGCAATCCATGTCCACGGAGCTACGAAATTGAACTAAGCGCGTGATTGTTATACACAACATCGTAAAAGTTAAACTCCCATATAAAATCATACCAATAACCAAAGTCGGATAAATTACCATAAGCATCGGTAAGAACAATACTGACTCGATTCAACTTACTTGCATTCACATTCATTTTCAAAATGTTGTAGTGATGAATCGAATTGCAAAAATTTAAATCTGACCGATAAGTAACCAAAAAACTCTGTTCGCATTGAAATAAAAGGAAAAAAGTCGATTAAGCCACATATCAAGGAAAATTCATATTTGAGATTGTTATCCCAAATGGAACGGATAAAAATAGATATATTCACCCTTATGAGGAACGGTGGAGGAGGAGGGATGAAGTTAGGGGAGGTCGACATGAGGTATGAGAATAGTGATTTGACGATTTTTGGAGAATGATATAAGGTAGAGTTCGTGAAGGCGGAGAACTCTATACAAAGAAAAATGGAATTACAATCTATGTATGTGTGAGTGTGATAAGACGTGGAATGGTGGAAGTGTAAATAATGTAGATCGGTGGAGGTAAAAATAATGTGGGGCTATGGCTTATTTTCAATTGAATTATTACATATCAATGAAAAAATTGGGAAAATGAATTTTATATTATAAACCGCGGTTTTATGATGAAGTAATTGGTATTTACTATTTAGAACTTAGATTGTTCATTTGTGTTAATTTATGTCACATTTTTTATTTTTCGATAAATGATAGATTCTTCACTAATAGGATCAATTGCATTTAATGCTTGCTTTACTAGCGCCAACATACACGTGCAACACATGTGTCAAGTGAAATAAGTTACACTAATTATAAATTTGCTACTCAACTCATTCCATCATAAAAGTTCTCGCAAAAAATAATCATTATTTCACATCATAAACGTTGCAACCAAAAAAACACCCTCACCAGTCTTAAGAACTCCGGCAATTCGTCTAGCAGCTCACACCCAGTAAGGATCTTAATCGGGTAACCAAAATCATATGCGCTATAAAAAATGATGTATGAAACAATGTCGTTACAAATCAATTCAAACATCATCATCAACTCAATAAAGCGACTAGAATCAACATCACGAGCACACACCCCCTGAAAGTGTAATCCATGACCACGAAACAACTCAATTGAACTAAGCGTGTGATTGTTATACACAACATCATTAAAGTTAAACTCCCATATAAAATCATACCAATAACCAAAGTTGGGCAGATTACCATAAGCATCTGTAAGAACAATACTGACTCGATTCAACTTACTCACATTCACATTCATTTTAAAAATATTGTAGTGATGAATCTAATTCCAAAAACGTAAATCTGATCGTAAGTAACACCGAAAAACTCCGTTCGCATTGAAACAAAAGGAAAACAGTCGATTATGCTACGGATCAAGGAAAATTCATATTTGAGATTGTTAGCCCAAATGGAATGGACAAAAATAGGTTTATTCACCATTGTGAAAAATGGTGGGGGAGGAGAGATAAAGTTAGGGGAGGTCGGCATGAGATATGAGAATGGTGATTTGTTGATTTTTGGAGAATGGTGGGTGGTAGAGTTCGTGAAGGCGGAGAACTCTATACAAAGAAAAGGGAGTTACAATCTATGTATGTGTGGGTGTGTGAGAAGACGTGGAGTGGTGAAAGTGAAAATAACTTAGAGCGGTGGAGGTGAAAATAACATGGGTCTATGGCTTTTTTCCGATTGAATCATTATATATCAATGAGAAAATTGAGAAAATAGATTTCATATTATAAATCGTTGTTTTATGATGAAGTAATTGGTATTTCCTATTTTGAACTTAGTTTGCTCTCTTGTGTCAATTTATGTCGCATTTTTCATTTTTCGACAAGTGATTAATTATTCACCAATAAGATGTATATTTAACACTTGCTTTAGTAGGGCCAACATACACGTGCAATACATGTGTCAAGAGAAATAAGTTACACAAATTATAAATTTTTAATTTATCCTATTCCATCATAAAAGTTCTCGCAAAAAATAATCATATATTTTACATCAGAAACGTTGTTACGAAAAACACCCTCATCAGCAGTAGAAACTCAGGCAATTTGTCTGATAGCTCAGTGCCCAGTAAGAATCTTAATTAGATAGCCTAAATCATACATTCTATAAAAAGTGATATATGAAACAACGTTGTTACAAACCAATCCAGACGTCATCATCTACTCAACAAAACAACTAGTCTTAACACCGCGAGCACACACCCTCTAAAAGTGCAATCCATGCCCATGGAACAACGAAATTGAACTAAGCGCGTGATTGTTATACACGACATCATAAAAGTTAAACTCCCATATAAAATCATATCAATAACCAAAGTCGGATAAACTACCATAAGCATCGGTAAGAACAATACTGACTCGATTCAACTTACTTGCATTCACATTCATTTTCAAAATGTTGTAGTGATGAATCGAATTGCAAAAACTTAAATCTGACCGGTAAGTAACCGAAAAACTCTGTTCGCATTGAAATAAAAGGAAAACAGTCGATTAAGCCACATATCAAGGAAAACTCATATTTGAGATTGTTATCCCAAATGGAAAGGAGAAAAACAGATATATTCACCATTGTGAGGAACGGTGGAGGAGGAGGAATGAAATTAGGGGAGGTCGACATGAGGTATGAGAATAGTGATTTGACGATTATTGGAGAATGGTTTAAGGTAGAGTTCGTGAAGGCGGAGAACTCTATACAAAGAAAAATGGAATTACAATCTATGTATGTGTGAGTGTGTGATAAGACGTGGAATGGTGGAAGTGAAAATAACGTAGATCGATGGAGGTGAAAATAATATGGGGCTATGGCTTATTTTCAATTGAATTATTACATATCAATGAGAAAATTGAAAAAATGAATTTTATATTATAAACCGCGGTTTTATGATTAAGTAATTGGTATTTCCTATTTAGAACTTAGATTGCTCATTTGTGTTAATTTATGTCACATTTTTTATTTTTCGATAGATGATAAATTCTTCACTAATAGGATCAATTGCATTTAATACTTGCTTTACTAGCACCAACATACACGTGCAACACATGTGTCAAGCGAAATATGTTATACTAATTATAAATTTGCAACCCAACTCATTCCATCATAAAAGTTCTCGCAAAAAATAATCATATATTTCACATCATAAACGTTGCAACCAAAAAATACCCTCACCAATCTTAGGAACTCCAACAATTCGTATGGCAACTCACACCTAGTAAGGATCTTAATCAGGTAACCAAAATCATATGCGCTATAAAAAGTGATGTATGAAACAATGTCGTTACAAATCAATTCAGACACCATCATCAACTCAGTAAAGCTACTAGTATCAACATCGCGAGCACACACCCTCTGAAAGTGCAATCCATGCCCACAGAGCAACTCAATTAAATGAAGCGCGTTATTGTTATACACAACATCAAAATCATAGAAACTAAACTCCCATATTAAATCATACCAACAATCAAAGTCGGGTAGGTTACCATAAGCATCGGTAAGAATAATACTGACTTGATTCAACTTACTGATATTCACATTCTTTTTCAAAATTTTGTAGTGATGAATCGGGTTCCAAACATAAATCTGATAGGTAAGTAACACCAGGAAACTTCATTCGCATAGAAACAAAAGAAAAATGATCGATTATACTACGGATCGATAAAAACTCATATTCCAGATTGTTAGTCCAAATGAAACAAACAAAAATAGATTTATTCACCATTGTGGAGAATGGTAGAGGAGAAAGGATGGAGTTAGGAGAGGTCGACATGAGATATGAGAATGGTGATTTGACGATTTTTGAAAAATAGTGGGTGGTAGAATTCATGAAGGCGAAGAACTCTATACAAAGAAAATGGGAGTTACAATCTATGTATAAGTGAGTGTGTGAGAAGACGTATAGTGGTGGAAGTGAAAATAATGTAGAGCGGTGGAGGTGAAAATAATGTAGGGCTATGGCTTTTTTCCGATTGAATTATTATATACCAGTGATAAAATTGAGAAATGAATTTTATAGTATAAACTGCGGTTTTATAATGAAGTAATTGGTATTTCCAATTTAGAACTTAGATTGCTCTCTTGTATCAATTTATGTCACATTTTTTATTTTTCGATAAATGGTTGCTTTAATCACCAATATGGTCAATTACATTTAACCCTTGCTTTAGTAGGTTCAACATACACGTGCAACACATGTGTCAAGCGAAACAAGTTACACTAATTATAAATTTGCAATCCAGTTCATTCCATCATAAAAGCTCTAGCAAAAAATAATCATATATTTCACATCATAAACGTTGTTAGGGAAAAACACCTTCATCAAATAATTATGCCTCGATTTCATGAAACGACGAGTATTAAGAAATTTATATTTTTAGTAAGGATGACAATTAGAAATGAAGGGAGTAATTGCCATAATATTTACTTTTTTTCGTTTTCCTTTTAGCTAAGTAACTTAATTCGAAGTCATTAAAATATAGGATTCATCAAGAAATCTCAAACAAATTTAAAGAATTTAAGGTGAAAAATAATAATTATCCTTAGTGAAACATAGATCAAGATACAAGGTAAATGATAGATTATTCACTAATAGGATCAATTGCATTTAACATTGCTTTACTAGCGCCGACATACACGTGCAACACATGTGTCAAGAAAAATAAGTTACACTAATTATAAATTTAAAATCCAGCCCATTCCATTATAAAAGTTCTTGCAAAAAATAATCATATATTTCACATCATAAACGTTGTTATCGAAAAACGCCCTCATCAATCTTAGGAACTCCGGCAAATTCGCCTGGCAGCTCACGCTTAGTAAGGACCTTAATCAGGTAGCCTAAATCATACGCTCTATAAAAAGTGATATATGAAACAGCGTCATTAGAATCAATCTAGACACCATCATTAACTCAGCAAAGCGACTAGTATCAACACCGCGAGCACACACCATCTAAAACTGTAACTCATGCTCACAGAGCAAATCTATTGAACTAAGTGTGTGATTGTTATACACAACATCATTAAAGTTAAACTCCCATATAAAATCATATCAATAACCAAAGTCGGGTAGATTACCATAAACATTGGTAAGAACAATACTGACTTGATTCAACTTACTTGCATTCACATTCATTTTCAAAATGGTGCAGTGATGAATCGAATTCCAAAAATGTAAATCTGATCGGTAAGTAACACCAGAAAACTATGTTCGCATTTAAACAAAAGGAAAACAGTCAATAAAGTTACGGATCAAGTAAAATTCATATTCGAGATTGTTAGCCCAAACAGAACGGGCAAAAACAGATTTATTCACCGTTGTGGGGAACAGTGGAGGAGGAGGGATGAAGTTAGGGGAGGTCGACATGAGATATGAGAATAGTGATTTGATGATTTTTGGAGAAGGGTAGGTGGTAGAGTTCGTGAAGGCGGAGAACTCTATACAAAGAAAATGGGAGTTACAATCTATGTATGTGTGAGTGTGTGAGAAGACGTGGAGTGGTGGAAGTGAAAATAACGTAGAGCGGTGGAGATGAAAATAATATGGGGCTAGGGCTTTTTTTCAATTGAATTCTTATATATCAATGAGAAATTTGGGAAAATGAATTTTATATTATAAACCACGATTTTATGATGAAGTAATTGGTATTTCCTATTTATAACTTAGATTGCTCATTTGTGTTAATTTATGTCACATTTTTTTATTTTTTGTCAAATGATAGATTCTTCACTAGTAGGATCAATTGCATTAAATACTTGCTTTACTAGCACCAACATACACGTGCAACACATGTGTCAAACGAAATAAGTTACACTGAATATAAATTTGCAATTCAACCCATTCCATCATAAAAGTTCTAGCAAAAAATAATCACATATTTCACATCATAAACGTTGTTAAGGGAAAACACCCTTATCAACTAATTATGCCTCGATATCATGAAAAGACAAGTATTAAGAAATTCGTATTTTTAGTAAGGACGACAACTAGAAATGAAGGGAGTAATTGTCATAATATTTATTTATTTTTCTTTTCCCTTTTAGCCAAGTAACTTAATTCAAAGTAATTAAAATTTAGGATTCGTCAAGAAATCTAAAACAAATTTAAAGAATTTAAGGTGAAAAATAATAATTATCTTTAGTGAAAACGTAGATCAAGATACAAGGTAAATGATAGATTCTTCACTAATAGAATCAATTGCATTTAACATTGCTTTACTAGCGTCGACATACACGTGCAACACATGTGTCAAGTGAAATAAATTACACTAATTATAAATTTGCAACCCAACTCATTCCATCATAAAAGTTCTCGCAAAAAATAATCATATATTTCACATCATAAACGTTGCAACAAAAAAATACCCTCACCAGTCTTAAGAACTCTGGCAATTCGTTTGGCAGCTCACACCCAGTAAGGATCTTAATCGGGTAACCAAAATCATGTGCGATATAAAAAGTGATGTATGAAACAGTGTCGTTACAAATCAATTCAAACACCAGCATCACCTCAATAAAGCGACTAGTATCAACACCATGAGCACACACCCTCTAAAAGTGCAATCCATGCCCACGGAGCAACTCATATATATAATAATTCAATTGAAAAAAAAAATTGATGTTATAATATAAAACCCATTTTCCCAATTTTCTCATTGATATAATAATAATTCCATTGATAAAAATCAGAGTCCACAATTTTTTCACCTCCACCGCTCCATATTATTTTCACCTTATCCACTCTACGTTCTCTCTCTCTCACTCACACACACACATATATAGTCTGTAACTCTCTTTTTCTCTACTTAGAATTCTTCACCTTTCGAATCATACCACCCACCTTTCTCTAAAAACTCCCAAATCACCAATCTTATATCTCATGTCGACCTCCGCCAACTTCATGCCTCCTCCTCCACCATTTTCCACAATGATGAATAAATCAGTTTTTGTTCGTTCCGTGTGGGCTAACAATCTCGAATATGAATTTTCCTTGATTCGTAGCATAATCGACCGTTTTCCTTTTGTTTCAATGAAAACACAGTTTCCTAGTGTTATCCACCGATCTGATTTTCTTTTTTGGAACCCGATTGATCACTACAACATTATGAGAAGGAATGTAAATGCGATTAAACTAGATCAACTTGGGATTATGCTAACTGATGCCTCTGGTAACCTGCCAGACTTTGACGGTTTGTATAGCTTTACATGGGAGTTCAATTTTTATGATTATGATGTTGTGTATTATAATCATACACTTAGTTCGATTGGGTTGCTTCATGAGCATGGATTGCACTTTCAGAGGATATGTGCTAATGGTATTGATACTTTCCATTTTGCTGAGTTAATGATGGCGTCTGGATTGATTTGCAACAATGATGTTTCGTATATCACTTTTCACAGCGGATATGATTTTGGCTACCTGATTAAGATTCTAACAGGGCGTGAGTTACCAAATGTATTGCCACAGTTTATAATGTTAATGAGAGTGTTTTTCGGTGACAAGGTTTATGATGTAAAACATATGATTATTTTTTGCCAGAACTTTTATGATGAAATGAATTGGGTTACAAATTAATAATAAGTGTAACTTATTTCTTTTGGTACTGTTGCATGTATATATTATTATTGCTACTAAAACAAGTATTAAATTCAATTGACCCTGTCATTAAAGAATTCATCTTTTATGTTATATTTTGATCTATGTTATTTAAGAATAATTATTATTTTTGACTTTGAATTCTTTATATTTGTTTGAGCTTTCTTGATGACCTTTGAATTTTAATTGCTTCAAATTAAGTTACTTTGCTGAAAAGGAAAAGCAAAAAATAAAGATTATTGTGATTATAATATAAAGATTTTTTGTATTTAATTCATATATAAAACCGTTTGAACAATTATGAAAACCTAATATATTCTAAACATTTTCTTTAACAAAAATTTTTAATAGAAACTTTTTTTTTTTTTTTTTGGATAAATTGGTTTAACCGCACGTGCCTCGCACGTGCAACGATTGATTATTTAAAATTAAAGAACTTTATCTATTACAGAGAATTTTAATAAAATACAAAAAAAGTTTAAATCGCTTTTCAAAGATCCTTCACACTGTAACATAGTAATATAAACTTAAACATATATTTTAGCACCAGAAGTTTCAAGTGGTTGAAGGATCATCACTTTTATATTTGTCATACAATATCTCTTTCTCTTGTGTCCATAGCAATAGTAGCCTAAAAAATAAATTATAAAAGCAACAATGCATGATTTAGAAGTGAAAAAAAAATTGACGAGTTCAGTAGATAATTGTACTTAAATATGTGAATCGTTTTCGTATATTTAATCGAGGAAGGGCATTACTTATTAATAGATCCTACAAAGAATACAAATTAAATCAATTAAGAACATAAATCCTACTAATTGCACAAATTAGATCAATTAACAATAAAAGTAAAATTTCTACCATAGCAGTTGATATTGTTGTTTAAATCACTAATAAGCACGCAACAATATAAAAAAAGAACGGGAGATTTTATGACAAATAAGCTAAAGTGAGTTGGCGAGGAGAACCTAGAGAAGAGACAAAATTGAAAAAATCGTAGATGAAAGAAAAGTATGGTGAGGATAGTAAAAAACGAAATTAGCATGATTTTTATAGAAGACGGTAAAAGATACGTCAAAATCTATTTTACATGGGATAAGAATTATTATATGTCGGTTTTTAAAATTTTTTAACCATATTTTTCATGGAAAAGATTATGTTAAAACACTACAATTTCTGTTTGTGTGCTAAAACAACACTATAATTTCTGTTTCATTTTATTTACTTAGACCAATATAAACTTGTCATAACTCTTATAAAAGTTTTATTAGTGGTGCATTTTACTATATAAATTTTATTAATGGTGTTCTGAAGTTTCAGATTCTAGTGCTACTATTTTATGTAGATATTTAAAACTATATAAAGTAATAAAATTCTTGATCATGATCGGGCAAGTAATACACGTGCGAGGCACGTGCGGTTACACTAGCTGGGTAAAAAATTCAAACAATATTTCTAAGGCCCTTCACATTTTTAATATATTATAATTTATAGATATAGACTATAGATATAGATTATAAATATAGATATAGATATAAATATAAATATTGATATAGATATACATATAGATACGTCCCTGAAAAGACTTATATAAAAAAAAAAAAAAATCAACGAACAAATATTTTTTGAAGGTTGTTTGACAAAAAATTTAAAAATTGTTTATTATAAAAAAATACTCTTATCATAATTATGAAAAATTATACTCATTGTTTACCAATGACCAAGAGGAGGAAGTCTTGATCAATTACTTGTGAAGGCTAAGCACAAGGCTATTAAAATTTAAATTTAAATATTTTAATTGATGATGGTTTATTCTATTTTAGGCTTGTTATGCGTCAATTTGTTCTATACAACGGCAAATCAATGTCATATTATAATGAGAGAAGTATGTTTAAATCCAAAGTATAATTATTAACTTTTTAAAGAGAAGTAATAGATTAATACGAGTCAAGTAAAGTAAAAGGGAGAAATTTGTTATCATGAAACTGACGTCGTAGTATATAACCCCACTTTCCTCAAGAAGAATCAATTAATATCAAATAAACAAAATAATTCATCATGAAACTGACATTATAATATAAAATCTGCTATAATAATCCAGTTAGTAAAAGCCATAGCATAGCTTACCTTATTTCACTTCCATTGTTTCACGTCTTCACACTCAAATATATATGACAAATAAATAAAAATCGAGTATATAAAATAGACAAAATACTTCATCATAAAACTGACGTTACAATAAAAAATCCACTATAATAATCCAATCAGAAAAAGCCATAGTTCATGTGATTTTCACTTCCATTATTTCAAGTGTTCACACTCACAAACACAATGTAACTCCCTAATTTGTCTCTATATACACACGTAGAGTTCTCCGCCTTCTTCTCACTACAGCTCACATTATTTTCACCTCCACCGCTTCACA
Source organism: Capsicum annuum (assembly GCF_002878395.1). NCBI lineage: Eukaryota > Viridiplantae > Streptophyta > Magnoliopsida > Solanales > Solanaceae > Capsicum > Capsicum annuum. The sequence continues at coordinate 39,135,826 of NC_061118.1, read as the reverse complement.
TTTTGACACATACGCACATCCGACAAATCAATGAGAATCAAATATATAAAATCGACAAAATACTTCATCATGAAATTGACGTTATAACAAAGAATCCATTATAATAATCCAATCAGGAAAAAACCACAACCCACGTGATTTTCACCTCTATTGCTCCGCGTGTTCACACTCACAAACATAAAATATAACTCCTTTTTTTTCTATATATACACACATAGAATTCTCCGCCTTCTCAAAAATCAACCTATATTATTTTCACCTTCACCGCTCCACGTCCTCACACACATACATATATATAGATAAATCAAGTAATTTGAAACAATCAAATTAAGTCATAACATAAAAATCCGCTGTAATAATTCCCTACAAAAAGAAAAAATTATAGTCAATATTATTTTAACCACCTCTACTCCACGTGTTTATATTCACAGATAATCAGGTAAGTGAAATAGATAAAATGTTTGATCATGAAACTGACATTATAATGTAGAACCCACTATAATAATCCAATCAGAAACAGTCACAATTCATGTGATTTTCAGCTCCATTACTGTATATGTCGCACTCACAAACATAGAATGTAATGCCCCTTTTTCCTATATAGACATATACATAGAGTTCTTCGCTTACTCAAGTATAATTTTTTATTTTTTTGGGGTTTCCCATTCGATGTTCGGTACCCGCATTGGAGCCCGACTAATCTGAATTCGCGCCGGGTAGGGTCCCATTTGGGGGTAGCGCTCCCAACAGAGTTTTTTCCATGCCCAGAGTCGAACCCTCGACCTCTGATTAAGGGTGGAGCAACCCCATCCGCTGCACCACAACCCATGTTGGTCTCAAGTATAAAGTTATAACATAAAAAACTGCTATAACAATTCAATAGAAAAAATAGTAGCCCACATTATTTTCACCTCTCATACTCCACGTATTCATATTCACAAAGAATCAAATAACTAAAACAAACAAAATTTCATCATGAAACAAACGGTTACAATATAAAACCTACTATAATTCAAATAAGAAAAAGCCACAGCCCACGTTATTTTCACCTCCCCCACACCACGTGTTCATACTCACAGAGAATCATGTAAATAAAACAGACAGAATACTTTATCGCGAAACTAACAATTACAATATAAAATTCACTATAATCCAATTAAGAAAAAGCCACCATCCTCGTTATTTTCACCTCCAATATTTCACATATTCATACTCATAAAGAATCAAGTAATTAAAACAGATAAAATATTTCATCATAAAACTAACGTCACAATATAGAACCCACTATAAGCTACAACTCACATTATTTTCACCTTTCCTACTCCACGTGTTCGTACTCACATAAAATCATATAATTAAAACAGATAAAATACTTCATCATAAAATGTTTTTTTCACCTCCCTTACTCCACATAGTCATACTCACAAAGAATCAAGTAATTAAAACAAATAAAATACTTATCATAAAACTAACGTTACAATAAAGAATTCAATTATAAGCCACAACTCACATTATTTTTACCTCCCTTAGATGTGTTCATACTCACATAAAATCATATAATTAAAACGGACAAAACACTTCATCATAAAACATTAATTTCACCTTCCCTACTTCACGTATTCACACTCACATATAATCAAGTAACTATAGTAGACAAAATACAGCATCACAAAATTAACATTACAATATAAAATTCACTAGAAGCCATAACTTACATAATTTTTGCCTCTCCTACTCCACGTGTTCATACTCACATAAAATCTTATAATTAAAATAAATAGAATACTTTATCATAAAATGTTATTTTCACCTCCTTTGCTTCACGTATTCATACTCACAGAGAATCGAATAATTAAAACAAATAAAATGCTTTATCATAAAACTAACATTACAATATGAAACCCACTATAAGGCCCAAATCACATTATTTTCACCTCTCAACTCCACGGGTTCATACTCACATAAAATCATATAATTTAAAGGGAAAAGGACATGGGGTGGCCATTTTATTAAAAAATGGACACAATTTGAAAAGGTGGACAAATGTAACCTGTCGGTTAAATTAAATTTCCTTTTTTAGTCATTTGGCCCAATTGGGCACATGCAGTCTCTATACTCTATTGATACACTTTTATACCATATTGATACGCTTTTTATAAAAGAGAAAGAAAATTCTATGCAAGTCCATGCAGTCTCTATACCCAATTGATACTCTTTTATACTACATTAATACACTTTTATACTACATTGATACACTTGTAGTGTCCATATACTCAATTGATACTCTCTTATACTAGATTGATACATTTTTAGAATGCATGTAGAAACTATATAGAGTCGTACAAAATATGTATCCAAATAATAATTGTAGTTAAAAACTGTATAGATGTGTATATCTATTTTCTTTTTGATGTTTGACTTGTTTTATTTATAGTTCCTCTTTTGGACTTGCAATAATATTGGGGGTTGATTTTGGGATTTGGGAAATTGCAGTTGAACTATTGAAAAAAGTTGGAGTTAGTTTTCCATTTTGTGTTTGAGTTGCATTATCTACTCCTCAAAATCCTATGTATTTGTTTTGATCAAATAAAGTTTCTTATAGTAATTTCACATAGTTTTTTTGATAGTCAATGTCATAATTTCATAAATATACAGAATGCATGTTTCATAGTACAACAATTGTAGTTACGTTAATTTCAAAAAAGGAATAGATTTTATTTTTTTTTTAAAAAAAAGTTTCAAAAAAAAGGATAAAAACAGTGAAAAAACACAAAAAAACAACGATTTTTATTATAATAGAATGAAACATCAAATTGAAAAAATGGAACATTAAAAAAAAAGCAAGATTAAAAAAATAAAATGAACTAGCGTTTAAAAAAAAATTAGAAAAAAACGTGAAGTAACTAGCATGCAAAATAATCAATGGCTATAAAATGAAATTAGTTTAGTGGCTGATTATAGGGAATTAAATTGTAGTGGCTATTTATTTGAAATTAGCTTTAGAGAGTGAACATTTTTGTCCTTTCTCTTAATTTAAACAAATAAAATGCTCCATCATAAAACGTTATTTTCATCTCTCCTAATCCACGTGTTCATACTCACAAAGAATCAAACAATTAAAACAAACAAAATACTTCATCATAAAACTAACATTACAATATAGAGCCAGCTATAAGCCACAACCCACGTTATTTCCATCTCTTTTATTTCATATGTTCATACTTACAGGGAATCAAGTAATTAAAACAGATAAAATACTTCACCGTAAAACTAATGTTACAATATAGACCCCATTATAATCGTTAGCCCACATTATTTTTACCTCCCCTACTTCACGTGTTCATACTCACATAAAATCACATAATTAAAACAGATAAAATACTTCATCATAAAATGTTAATTTCACCCCCCTACTTCACGTATTCATACTCACAAAGAATCAAATAATTAAAACAAATAAAATACTTCATCATAAAACTAACGTTACAATATAAAAATCTCTATAAGCCACAATTCAATGTTATTTTCACCTTCCCTACTTCACGTGTTCATGCCCACATAAAATCATATAATTAAATAAGATAAAATAGTTCACCATAAAAACATTAATTTCACCTCCCTGACTGACTCCGTGTGTGAATCAAATAATTAAAACATACAAAATACTTCATCATAAATCTAATGGTACAATATAAAATTCACTATAAGTCATAACCCACGTTATTTGATTGATGAAACTAAGATTTACAATACAAAATTCACTATAATTCAAATTAAAAAAACTATAGCCCACATTATTTTTACCTCCCTTACTCCACGTATTCATACTCACAAAAAATCAAGTAATTAAAACAGATAAAATAATTCATCATAAAACTAACGTTACAATATATACCCCCTATAAGCACTAGCTCACATTATTTTCACTACCCCTACTCCATGTATTCATACTCACAGAAAATCAAATAACTAAAACATACAAAATACTTCATCATAAATCTAATGTCACATATAAAATCCACTATAAGTCATAGCCCACACTATTTTCACCTCCACCACTCTACATATTCATTCTCACAGAAAATCAAGTAATTAAAACAAACAAAATACTTCATCCTAAAACTAATGTTTACGATATAAAAACCACAATAATTCAAATTAAAAAAACCCACATCCCTCGCTATTTTTCACGTCCCCTACTTCACGTGTTCATACTTACAAAGAATCAAGTAATTAAAATAAACAAAATATTTCATTACGAAACTAACAATTACAATCAAAATTTCATTATAATCCGAATAAGAAAAAGCCACAACTTTTCTCATTATTTTCACCTCTCCTACTCCACGTATTCATACTCACAAAAAATCATATAATTAAAATAAATTAAATACTTCATCATAAAATTAACGTTATAATATAAAACCCACTATAAGTCATAACCCACATTCCCCACTCCACATATTCATACTCACATAAAATCAACTAATTAAAATAAATAAATATTTCATCATGAAACTAACGATTACAATACAAAACCTCACTATAATCCAAATAAGAAAAAGCCACAACCTTCCTCGTTATTTTCACCTCTTCTACTCCACGTATTCATAATCACAAAAAATTAAATAACTAAAACAAACAAAATACTTTATCATAAAATTAACATTACAATATAAAACCCACTATAAGCCATAGCGCACATTATTTTCACCTCCACTACTCCACGTATTCACACTACATCGATTGTAACTCCCCTTTTTCTTTATATATATAATGAAAAAATGAAAATAGAGCTTTCTCCGCCTTTTCCCTAAACCAACCAAAATTCCCAAATTACCCTTCATGTCGAACTCCGCCGTCCTCCTCCCATCACCGCCGTCCTCCGCCGCCGTGAAAAAACCAATTCTCATCCGTTCCGTCTGGGCTAACAATCTCGAATCGGAGTTTTCATTGATCCGTAGCTTAATCGATCGTTTTCCATTTATCTCAATGGACACCGAGTTCCCCGGTGTAATTTACCGGTCGGACGTACGTTACCGTAGCCCGATCGATCACTACAACGTGCTGAAAATGAATGTGGACGCGTTGAAGTTGATTCAAGTAGGCATTACATTGACTGATGGTAATGGTAACTTGCCGGATTTAGGTTGTGGGTTTGGTTTCATATGGGAGTTCAATTTCCGGGACTTTGATGTTGTGAGTGATGATCATGCGCCTGGTTCGATTGAGTTGTTGCGTGAGCACGGGTTGGATTTCGAGAAGATGAGGGAGTGTGGTGCTGATGCTAAGCGGTTTGCTGAGCTGATGATGGGTTCTGGTTTGGTGTGTAATGATGAGGCTGTTACGTATGTTACTTTTCACAGCGCGTATGATTTTGGGTATTTGATCAAGATTCTTACTGGACGTGAGCTGCCTTGTGTGCTCACGGAGTTTTTGGTGTTGATGAGGGTGTTTTTTGGTAGAAGGGTTTATGATGTGAAGCATATGATAATGTTTTGTCAGGATGTTTATGGTGGATTAGACCGGGTTGCGGGTACGCTCAATGTGAGTAGGTTGGTGGGGAAGAGTCATCAGGCTGGTTCCGATAGCTTGTTGACATGGCACGTGTTTCAGAAGCTAAAAGAAGTTTACTTTGGAGACAATGACGCGCTGATTGAGCAGTTTGCTGGTGTTCTCTTTGGGTTAGAGGTTCTTTCTCCCTAGATGTAGATTTATTTTATAGTTTTAGAATCTCTGTACAATCCATTTTTCTTATTTCAAAGGAATTTTTTAGTTTGGTTAATTTATATGCATCCCCTTTAGCTGTGCTCGCGCTCGCATATTACTCGTTCAAAAGTATAAGGTTGGTCATGCAACTTTTGAGTACTGATAGCTCACCTGGTAAATCCAACTTATTTGAAACTCAGTCCGTCTACCTTGGTCCAGTGGGTTCAAATCCACCGTGAGAATCCGAATTCGATTCCCCATAATTGCATCGCATGCTGTTTCCTTATCAAAGAAGGAAGTTTGTGTTTTTCATAGGGAATTGAAAATCAAAACATTGTTGTGGTTTAGCTAAAATTGAGAGAATAAGCTTGAAGCTCAATAAGTGGGTGTATAGTGCTAGGATGTATCGATGGGTCAATGTTTGTGTCATTCAAGATTAGAGAATGCTAGCAAAGCACAATTACTAATATATGTTTTATTTGCATTAGCAAGATAAATTTGGAGAACATACGCATTGGCTAGAGCTAGGAATTTGTTAATCCTAGATGAGTTCATTGATGACACAGCGAGCAGAATTATTGAATTAACAAAATTCAGTCTTGCGTACAAGATTAGTATTTTCTGCAAGGACTTAATATTTACACTTGACCAAATGAAATTTAGAGAATAAGCTGAGATTTGAAACATGATAGTTCAATGATGAGTTGTGTTGTAAGATACATTGTTTGAATCTTGATGGTTTGTAAATATTAGCTGTTTAATCTTGACAATCGTGAGTCGGCTACGGTGGTTTGTCTTCAAGTAAGCAGTTGATTATAACAATAAAAAGGTAAAGCAGGTGATTATAGATAAGGATCTCTTAAATATTGTTTGTTGTGGAGGTGGTTCAAAATTCATTAAAAAACATCATTTAAAGTTGTGATGTGGTTGGGCGGGTTAGAGGTAGTTTGGAAGTGAATGATTTTTACTTGGTTGATGAGAGTTCTTTGTAACAGATGAGTTTTTGTAGTTAAGTTTTTTTGGATCGGGAAATCGAAGTGGAGCCAATCCCGGTGTAGCTTTCGAAACTCGCGGATAATGGACTCACTCTCTAATTTTCTCTAATTAAATACATAGTTCGCTTCAAGTAGTACTCAAATTAGTGAATTAAAATACAATTCACCAACCTCGGCCAATTTTCCATAGTGATCTTTTATTACGCTTTTGGACTCTAAACCTAGAGATGTAATGGTTTATTATGTTGAAGCACTAAAGGGCACATGTGTGTTAATGAACTTGGTAATGAGATTTTGCCATTTAAGAAGTAAGATGAAGTTATTCTTTGTATTGACATATATATCTATTTGTATTTTGGATATTATAGAAGCATTTTGAATTTTTTTCCTTCTAATTTACACTAATAAGTAATGTTTTTGAAACATTTCAGTGGGGAGTGTGTATTTGGAAAGTTTTACTTTGGTGTCATTTGACAGATCACTCAAAGCTAGCCCATCATCGCCAACTCCAACTGGTGTAGTATGTAACTAGTAAATTAGTCTACAATGTATCAATATTGGGGTTTACCTGTATGAATACTCTAGTCATTCCATTTTATTTGAGCCTTATTCGTTCCAAACATATCAAGAAGGTTCAACATAACCTATTTACTTTTCATTAACTATCAGTCTACTGCAATCCTCGTTATATTGATTGAATTGTAAGTTTATTCCTTACAAAAAAAGTTTAGTTTTAATTAATTAAAACGTTCATTTTTTTGTTCGAAATTTTTTAAAAAGAAAGATAAGGAGGGGTGCTGGCGAAAAAGCCATAAGAAGAAAGAAAAATAGATATCGTTTTAATAGATTAATTAATTGATTGTGAATAGTTGTAAATAGAGGTAAATGAATGTGGATGCGCTTAAGCAGAATCAAGTTGGTATTACTTTAACTAATGTTTATGGTAACCTGCTGGACATTGACTATTGGCATGGTTTTATATGAGAGTTTAATTTTTATGATTTTGATATTGTGCATGATAATTGCGCGCTTAGTTCGATTGGGTTGCTCTGTGAGCATGAGTTGCACTTTGAGAGAATGTGTGCTCGTGGTATTGATACTACTTGCTTTCTTGAGTTGATGACGGTGTCTGCGTTGGTTTGTAACGACGTTGTTTCGTGTATCACTTTTCATAGTGCGTATGATTTTTGGGTTTCGAATTTTTTGGGCAATCCTTTTTCTTAATTCAAAGAAACTTTAGTTTGTTTAATTTTTTGTTCTTAATTTAAAAGTATTCCCTTACATGTCAAGTCTAGATAGATATTGTGAATCTAGTCATGATTGACCAAATGAAATGGAGAGAATAAACTGAGAGATTTGAAAGGTGATCGTTCAATGATGAACTGTGTTATAAGATAGATTGTTTGAATCTTGGTGGTTTGGAAGTATTAGTTGTGTAATCTCGACAATAATAAGTCGGTTACGGTGGATTTTCTTTAAGTAAGTAGTTGATTATAGTTAAGCATCTCTTAAATGTTGTTTGTTGTGTAGTTGGTTCAAAATTCATTTTAAAACATCATTTAGAGTTGTGAAACGACTGTGCTGGTTAAAGGTAGTTTGGAAGTGAATGATGTGTACTTGGTTGGTGAGAGTTCTTTTGTAATGGATGAACTTTTGTAGTCAATCTTTTTTGATCGGGAAATTGGTGTGGAGCCAATCATTTGGGCCAACGTCGCTTTTGAAACTCTAGGATAATGAACTTCCTATTATCTCTATTTTAATACTTAGACTTAGTTCTTTTCATGTAGAACTCGAATTAGTGAATTAAAGTACAAGCCACCAGCCTTTGCCAAATGACTAGGGTGAACTTTTATTTCGCTTTCAAAATCTAATTCTGGGAAAGAAATGTTTTACTAGGTTGAAGCATTGATTGGCACGTGTGTGTTAACGAACTTGGTAATGAGATTTTGCTATTTTGTAGGTAAGATGGAGTTGTTCGTCATATTGACATATATATGCTTTGAATTTTGATGATTATAGAAGTATTTTGAATTTTTTTCCTTCTAACTATAGAAGCGCTATGGAAAATGATATATGAAACAACGTCGTTACAAACCAATCCTGACGCCATCATCAACACAGTAAAGCAGGTAGCATCAACACCTCGAGTCCTCTGAAAGTGCAACCCATGCTCACGGAACAACCCAATCGAACTAAGTGTGTGATTATAATTCACAACTTCAAAATCATAAAAATTGAACTCCTATGTGATACCATACCAGGGGCTAAAGTCCGACAGGTTACCATAAGCATCAGATAGAGTAACCCCAATTTTTTAGCTTAATCACGTTCACATTCATTTTCAGCTATTTACAACTATTCACAATCAATTAGTCAATCAATTAGAACGATGTCCCTTTTCCTTTCTTCTTATTAGGGCTTTTTCGCCCGCACTCCTACTCTTTCTTTTTGAAAATCGGAAACAAAAAATAAATCATTTTAGTTAAATAAAACTAAAATTGTATGTGGAGGAATAAAACTTACAACTTCAAACTAATAACGAGGATTGCAGTAGAGTCATAATCAATGAAAAAAGCAACAGCTTCAAATCAAGATTTCACGATGTAATTGACTCGCATCAATTATTGCCTATTGACAAATGCAACCGCTTACCCCTCCAAAATTGAAGTAATTCATTCACTCCCTACAACAACTTTTGCACAAGTGTTATATTGTGAAATCTTGATTTGAAACCAACTTGGAATGGTTAAAGAGGTTCATTCACTTCCAAACTCCCTCTACTGCTTATGTGGTGAGATCTTGGTTTGGTGCCAAAATGGAGTGGAGTGGTTAGAGAGGACTCATAGAGTTCCGTCTAGGTTAATTGATTGTAAGTAGTTGGAAATAGGTGATAAGTTTTTAGTGTTGAATAGCACTTTCAAGTGTTAAACTGATTTTGTAAGTTCACAATTATGTGTTTGGATAGAAGTGTTGAAATCAATAATAAGCATAATGAGTGCGGATAAGTTACTTCTTATTTAAAATGACTTAAATTCAGTTAAATTTTTACAAAAGATCATAAACTTAATAGTATCTCTGGGAAGGTAAAGAGAAATGATTTTCTAGAACAAATGTGAAGTTAGATGGTTTATTTTTTTTTTGAGAAAGATAACTAAGTTAGATGGTTTATTTTGGGAAAAGTATTTTGAGAATTTAAAAAGAGATTATGTATAAATAGTAAAACTCTTGGTCAAACTAAAAGAACTTGTAAGCTGAAAAGCCTTACGTTGAGGGTGACCAAGTTATGGCTTTTGGTTGATTTTAGCTTTTAAGCACTTCGAGTGTTTACCATATGCGTAAATACGCTAAAAAGTGCTTATTAGCCAGTTTAATCAGCTCATAAGCTTAACTAAACACCCTCCTAGTAATTTATTGGTTAATTTATACCTGAAGTACCGTTGCAAAAATTACCTAAGGCTTGTTACTAAGAATGGGAAGAAACAAGGAATCAAAAATGTGAGTTAAGAAGATTTGACCTCTGTCTACTGCTTTAGTGCTTTTGCATTTGGGTTATATAGTGGATTCTTGGATATGAAGCACAACAGAGATTTCTTTAGATATTTTTTGTTTTAGTTACCCATAAGAGCCTCAGTTGGATTTTCTCGACTTGAGTCTTTCTCTTATTTGTTTTTCCATCTTAAAATACCAAGAATTTCCCATTCTATTGCAAGTTGAGCTGCCACGTTGCCCATACATACAACATTTATTTGGGTTTTCAAAAGAATATTTGTGAAATAGAAAACCTACTTGAAATCTATTCATTACTTTACCAATCCTTACAAAAATAGGACCTACTTTAAATCATTCACAAATTTATCATTATTATTCTTGATACTGAACAAAGGTCACCTTAGTTTGGAAAGTTAGATATGACTTGTAACGACAATTTCTTTATGAAGGAACATGTATCTTGTCATTATAAATATTTTTACGGTGACCAATTTTTTTCTCATTGTTAAATCAATATTTTGCTCGGCCATTGATGACGAGAAAATAGCTCGTCCGTACAAAATATAATTTCCAACTTTAAGAAAATCAATTAATCAATAAAAAAAGGCACTACTACTTCCCTCCCCCTCCGTAGCAAACCCTTAGGCTTCAATAAAACACACCCAGTTTAAAGAACTACTCGTCTGCTCTATCCTGATATGTTCTATGTTCATCAGGATAATAATTTCTGGTAGAAAAGAATTGCACTACTCGGTATAAATGCATACTGCCGTTTCTTCTCTAGATAAAGCTCAAAATTTTCTACTTCCCAAGGTAGGGGTAAAGTCTTCGTATATATATACCACATTTTGAGACCCCACTTGTGGGATTACATTGGGTATGTTGTTGTTGTTGTATTATAAGGTTCAAAGTTTTACCTGTTTTATATGTTAATATTAGTTCAAGTTAATAGGGCTATGATTACACTTGTAAGCATATGGATGTTGGTTTTTTCTTTGGTGATGGTTGATCAATAATTTGTGTCGCTATCAATTCAATTTTCTTAATATGGATTTAAGAATTTTTAAATTCTCTTACACTGAGCTTAAGAAAAAAGATTGTGGCATGGTCAGTTTCAATTTGCAATCCCCATGTCATCTTTATCTATTCTACTACTTTCGATTTGTGTTCTTCTCTTGCCCTTAAAAATGACCAGGTGGAAGGCCATCCTGGAAAGAGCACTAAAGAAAGGTTTGTACTCTTCCTCTCTTCTAGACATAACAATAGCAAAATAATTTCCTATTCCTTAACTAATCTGAGTATAAATTGCCGTTTTCGCCTTTATCAACATTAGAATCATCATTCGATTCTCTTAATGTAAAATTTGATAGTATAATCTTGTATTTGATATTTTTTTCTTCATCTAAATTATATCCCCTTTCACTTCATAAATGGTTTATTTGTCTATTTTGCAGCCGCTTTTGCTATAGATCCTCTTCATCATCAGACATCAGCTCAGTTTGATGAAGGTGGTGCGAAGGGTCTTCTGCTAAATAACCTAAGAGTTTATGGTGATTGCCATGTCCTTTTTGATTCATTCAAGATACCTGGGAAGTCTGTACCAGAAGCAACTCGGGATGATGGAATAATTTCCATTGATATATGTTGTGCTAAAGTTTTGTGGCTTTGGAATTATATGTTGGTCTTGGGTTTTTTCCCTTTAAGTGCTGGAAGATTCTTTGTATGTGATCCACTATCAATTGATTGTTTTGGACCTTCTTTGTTGGTATGGATTGTGTTGAAGTAATGGTGTTGAATATGCGCAAGGAGGAGGAGATATCGCCCAGTCTGACTTCTGAGGCATGTAATTTGTCATACTAAGTAGAGAGATGCCGGTGCCAGCCAAAACAGATTTTGCTAGGCCAGATTTCACCGAACAAACTTTTTGAGTCGTTAGATCAAGACTCTCATGATGTTGATCAAATATCTTCAAACTAACAGAAGGTGACAAAGACACTTATTCTTGTGTGTCTTGATCACTAATTTGGAAGGAGGCCCTTGAAACCACTGAAATTTGGTATTCCTATGTGCTTTGTCTTGCAGGCGAGTGAGCCATTTACTTTTCCTGATGCTGGTGATGAAGACAGATCTGAGAGAGTTGATGATTACTTGTTTTGATGTTTAGGATTTTTTTCACAATTTCTGGGCGGGTCCTGATCATTTTAAGTATTGGAAGGTTAAAGATAAGATTTCGTAGGAATATATAACTTTCCAATCCTCCTCTCTCTGTCATGGGAGAAATCTATAGCTGTTTGAAGTTTCTTGGGTGTTTAATATCTCATGAACATTCTCAGTCTCATAGTAACCTTGATATGAAGATGGATCACCAGTAAAGACTATGAAAACGAAGAGCCGAAATACAGAATCTGACATTGCTCTCACTAAAGCATTGAACACTGGTCTATCCCGTGGCTTTGTTCTTCCTAAGAAATCCAAGTTACTACTCCTTGAAACTATAACACCACGTAACAGGTTACTTCCAGAAGATCGTCACTATAAGCCTAAGAACCTATTGAAGTTGTTCCTCCGAGTCAATGTCACGGTAATTCTAGTCACTTTGATGAGTTTGTTATTTGCTGACTACCTTAAAAATATATTCTGATTGCCTGTATTCTCTTGCCTTAGTGCCTTGGAAGGAGAAGAAACCAGACCCCAGGTAAGATCAACTTTTATGGCCATCTGTTGTTAGTACTCTGTACTTTAATATAATTATGAATGAAAGAAATTTGTGGGTAGTAGATTCTGTTTTGATGAGTTGATTTACAGATGCAAATGTTGAATTTTAATTAAAATACGTTTTTGCTAGGTGTTCGTGTCTACTAGATCATTGAAATAGATGTGGCTTAGCAAAGATAACAATTCTTCAAGTGCTTTAAATGATTTTATGCCACTGTTTTTGAGTTGTATCTAGAAGAGTGTTTGCCATGATATCTTTTCTAAACCCTACTTCCCCATATCATTGTTTTCTGAGGTGCTCTTTATCCCTGGTGTGGGGTGCAAAACTTGTTGAGTATTTCACCGTGCTTGGCAATTGCTTTAATATCGTCATCAAGGCTCTAAGATAAGACTTTTTCTTGCCAATGAGCATAATCCTAAAAAGTCGACACTAACTATTGATATTTCTGTGTGGTGGATTGGACTGAGTTGTGCAGGCACTCTCATGGTGAACAGGTGTGTGGGGAAGTGTCATCAGGATGGTTCGGATTACTTGCTGACTTGGCATGTGTTTCAGAAGCTAAAGGAGGTTTACGTTGGGGACAATAACGCACTGATGTGGCAGTTTGCTGGTGTTCTCTTTGGGTTAGAGGTTCTTTCTCCCTGGATGTAGAATTTTTAGTTTCAGAATTTCTGCACGATCCATTTTTATTAATTTTAAGGAATTCTTTTTGTTTGGTTAATTTTGTGTTCATTAATTTATTTGCATTCTCTTTACATGTGCTCACATATAACTCGTGTAAAAGCATAAGGTTGGTCATGCAACTTTTGAGTACTGATCGTTCACCTGCTAAATCCAACTTATTTATGTTGGCAGTAAGGTAAATTTGGAATCAGATTTTTGAAATTCAGTCAGTCTTCCTTGGTCCATGGTCCAGTAGTCTAGTGGGTTCAAATCCGCCGTGAGAATACGAGTTCGATTCCCCATAATTGCATCGCATGCTGTTTCCTTATCAAAGAAGTTTGTGTTTCGCACATGGAAATGAAAATCAGAACATCGTTGTGGTTTAGCTAAAATTGAGAGAATAAGCTTGAATCTTAGATAAGTGGGTGTATAATTCTAGGGTTGTATTGATGGGTCAATTGTTTTGTCTCACTCAAGATTAGAGTGTTTTGAATTATGCAGGAGTAGAAGGATGTGTGTAATTTTCAAAGTTCTGGTAGGTGATCAGTTACTATTCGTCTTGAGAAAGCAGTTGAATGCTAGTGTTTGGATTGGCTTTTAATAAGGAGCTTATAAGCCAAAAGCCATAAAGTGGTACTACCCTACTTTTGGCTTTTGGCTTATTTTGACACTCTTTGACTTAAAATAAGTGCTTAAAAGCACTTCTTTTACTTTGCCAAACACCACCAAAACAGAAAAAGTGCTTAAAAGCTAAAAACACCTAAAAATAAGCCAATCCAAACACCCACTAAATAAGGATCTCATTAAGTAGACTTTGTTGTGATGGTGGTTCAGAATTCACATTATATATGGTCATAACAACTATAAATCATGGTAATTCATGTTGCACATCCAATTTATTTAACCTAGAATATATGTTTTATTTGCATCAACAAGATTAATTTGGAGAACATTAGATGTTGATTAGAGCTATTAATTTTATTAATCCTAGATGAGTTCACTTAGTAACACAGCGAGCAGAATTATTGAATTTACAAAGTTCACCTTCCTTCATATATCCATCCTCACAAAGAATCAAGTAATTAAAACAGATAAAATACTTCATCATAAAAATAACATTACAAAATGAAACCCACTATAAGCCATATACAATTTTATATGGTCACATTATAATTCACGTTATATATAACCCGTTATATATGGTGATAGTTTGTAAGTATTAGTTGTTTAATTTCACAATAGTGAGTCGGCCACGGTGGTTTGTCTTTAAGTAAGCAGTTGATTATAATGATAAAAAAATAAGCAGTTGATTATAGACAAGGATCTAAAGTTACCGGTTTCAAAAAAATTATAGATAAGGATCTCTTAAATATTGTTTGTTGCGGATGTGGTTCAAAATTCATTTAAAAGCATCGTTGTGATGTGGTTGAAGTGGTTAGAGGTAGTTTGGAAGTGAATGATGTTTACTTGGTTGGTGAAAGTTCTTTTGTAACAGATGAGTTTTTGTAGTTAAATTTTTTTTATCGAGCAATTGATGTGGAGACAATCCTTTGGGCGAACGTAGCTTTCAAAACTCGAGGATAATGGACTCGCACTCTTATTTTTCTCTAATTAAACACTTGACTTAGTTCACTTCATGTAATACTTAAATTAATGAATTAAAATACAAGTC
The DNA here is from genome assembly GCF_002878395.1 of Capsicum annuum. Taxonomy (NCBI): domain Eukaryota; kingdom Viridiplantae; phylum Streptophyta; class Magnoliopsida; order Solanales; family Solanaceae; genus Capsicum; species Capsicum annuum. The sequence goes on along the minus strand of NC_061118.1, from coordinate 39,120,582 downwards.
ACCGACCTCTGCCTATTGACCATAGTGATCTTTTATTAGGCTTTCGGAATCTAAACCTTGAGATGTGATGGATTATTAGGTTGAAGCACTAAGTGATACATGTGTGTTAATGAACTTGGTAATGAGATTTTGCCATTTCAGAAGTAAGATGGAGTTGTTTTTCGATTGACATATACATATCTAATTTTATTTTGGTGTTTATAGAAGCATTTTGAATTTTTCCCTTCTAATTTTACACTAATATAAGTGATGTTTCTGAAACATTTCAGTGGGGGAGTGTCATTTGACAGAACACTTAGCTAGCCCAACATCGCCAACTGGTGATAGTATGCGATTAATAAATTAGTCTACAATGTAAATTTCAAAAAAGTAAATTACTCTACAATATATCTATATTGGGGTTCACCTATGTGAATTCTCTATTCATTCCATTTTATTTGATCCTCATTCGTTCCAAATATATTAGGAAGGTTCAACACAATCTGTTTATTTTTCATTGACTATTAGTCCACTGCAGTTCTCGTTATTTTGTTTGAATTGTAAGTTTTATTCCTTATAAAAAAGTTTAGTTTTATTATTTAAAATGTTCTATTTTTTGGTTCAAAATCTTTAAAAGAAAGAGTAGGATGATTGCTGATGAAAAAGTAATAAGAAGAAAGAAAAAGAGATATTGTTTTAGTTGATTAATTAATTAATTATGAATAGTTGTAAATAGATGAAAATGAATGTGGATGCGCTTAAGCTGAATCAAGTTGGTGTCACTCTTATTGATGTTTATGCTAATCTGTCGGACTTTGGCTATTTGTATGGTTTCATATGGGAATTTAATTTTTATGATTTTGATGTTGTGCATGATAATCACGCGCTTAGTTCGATTTAGTTGCTCCGTGAGCAGGGTTTGCACTTTGAGAGAATACGTGCTCATGGTATTGACACTACCCGCTTTGTCGAGTTGATAATGACGTTTGTGTTGGTTGGTAATGACGTTGTTTCGTACATCACTTTTCATAGTGCGTATGATTTTTTGGTTTCGGAATTTCAATACAATCCTTTTTCTTAATTCAAAGGAACTTTAGTTTGGTTAATTTTGTGTTCTTAATTTTTAAGTATTCTGTTACAAGTTAAGTCTTGATAGAAATTATGAATCTATTCATGCATGACCAAATGAAATGGGGAGAATAAGCTGAGAGATTTGAAAGGTGATTGTTCAATAATGAGCTGTGTTGTAAGATAGATTGTTGGAATCTTAATGGTTTTGGAAGTATTAGTTGTGTAATGTTGACAATAATCGGTTAGGGTGGTTATTCTTTAAGTAAGCAGTTGATTAAGATAAAGATCTCTTAAATATTGTTTGTTGCGGAGTTGGTTCAAAATTCATTTTAAAACATCATTTAAAGTTGTGAAATGGTTGTGCTGGTTAGAGGTTGTTTGTAAGTGAATGATGTTTACTTGGTTGGTGAGAGTTCTTTTGTAACAGATGAGCTTTTGTTGTCAGTCTTTTTTGATGGAGAAATTGGCATGGAGCCTATCATTTGGGCCAACATAGCTTTTGAAACTCGAGGATAATGGACTTTCTAGTTTTCTCTGGACTTAGTTCATTTCAAGTAGTACTCGAATTAGTGAAAATATAGGAAAGTATTGAATTATTAGGTTGAAACACTAATTGACACGTGCATGTTAACAAACTTGGCAATGAGATTTGGCTATGTTGGAAGTAAGATGGAGTTGTTTGTAATGTTGACATATATGCTTATAGCTTGTTTGGATTGACTTTTTAAATGCTTTTAAGTCAAAATAGTTTTTAAACACTTTTGTAGTGTTTGGGAAAATTAAAAAAAAATGCTTATAAGTTATAAGAACTTATTTTTAACCTAAAATGGTGAAAATGAGCCAAAAGCCAAAAGCCAAAAGCCCGCCCAAACATGCGCTTAATGGTACTTTGATGTTCATAAAAGTATTTTGAAAATTTTTCCTTCTAATTATAGAAGCACTATGAAAAATCATATATGAAACAGCGTCGTTACAAACGAACCCAGACATCATCATCAACTCAGCAAAGCGGGTAGTATCAATACCACGAGCATGTATCGTCTCAAAGTGCAACCCATGCTCACGGAGCAACCCAATCGAACTAAGCGTGATTATAATGCATAACATTAAAATCATAAAAATTAAACTCCCATGTAACAGCCAAAGTCCGATAGGTTACCATAGGCATCAGTTAGCGTAATGCCAACTTGATTCAATTTAAGCGCATCTACATTCATTTTCTGCTATTTACAATTAATTAATCAATTAATTAGAATGATGTCCCTTTTTCTTTCTTCTTATGACTTTTTTGCTAACATTCATCCTACACTATCTTTTTGAAGATCTCAAACAAAAAAGTGGGAACATTTTGGTTAATAAAACTAAAATTTTATGTTAAGGAATAAAACTTAAAACTTCAAGCAAACAATGTGGATTGTAGTAGACTATTAATCAATGAAAAATGGAACCGCTTCAAGTCAAGATTTCAAGATGTAATTGACTCGCATCAATTATTGCATATTGACAAATGCAACCGCTTATCCTTCCAAAATTGAAGTAATTCATTCACTCCCTATGCGGCTTTTGCATAAGCATTATATGGTGAAATCTTGATTTGGAGCCAAAATGGAATGGAATGGTTAGAGAGGTTCATTGACTTTCAAACACCCTCTACTACTTTTGCATAAATCATTATGTGGTGAGATCTTGGTTTGGTGCCAAAATGGAATTGAATTGTTAAATTGGACTCATAGAGCTCGTCTAGATTAATTGATTGTAAGTAGTTGTAAATCACTGATAGGTTTTTAGTATTGAACAACACTTCAAGTGTTAAACTGATTTTGTAAGTTGGAAGTTACATGTTTGGATTGAAGTGTTGACATCGATAATTAACATAATGAGAGCGGATAAGCTACTTTTTATTTAAAATGACTAAAATACCCTTAAAATTTTATAAAAGATCACAAACTTAAATAGTATCTTTGTGAAGAAAAATCGAAATGATGTTATAGAATGAATTTGAAGTTAGATGTTTTATTTTGGGAAAAGCATATTGAGAATTTAAAAAGATAGTATGGATAAAATAGTAAAACTCTTGGTCAAACTAACTAGGCGTTTGGCCATGAACCCAATTTTTTTTGCGTTGGAGTTGATGTTAGAGTTGGCCATGAATATAAATTGGAGTTGTTTTTGTTTTTTTGTGGGAGAAGTGGGAGTGAAAAAAGTGAAAATAAATTAAAACTTGTTTTCTCCTTTCCAAATACATCTCCAAGTTGTATTTGGAATTCTCATGGCCAAACACCCAACTTGGAGTTGGCCTGGTATAAAGTGGAAAAAAATTTCGGGAAAAAGGAAAAACTTCTCATGGCCAAACGGGCACTAAAAGTACTTGTAAGCTGAAAAGCCTTAAGTTAAGGGTGATCAAGTGATGGTTTTTGGTTGATTTTAGCTTTTAAGCACTTCGAGTGTTTACTGTATGCATAAATAAGTCAAAAACTGCTTAATAGCCAGTTTAATCAGCTCATAAGCTTAGCCAAACACACTCATACCGTTGCAAAAATTACCAAAGGTTAGTTACTAAGAATGGAAAGGATCAAGGAACCACAAATGTGAGTTAAAAAGTTTTGACCTCTGTCTCCTGCTTTTGCATTTGGGTTATATAGTGGATTCTTGGATATGAAGCACAATAGAGATTTCTTTAGATATTTTTTGTTTTAGGTACCCATAAGAGCCACAGTTGAATTTTCTCGACCTGGGCTTTTCTCTTATTTGTTTTTCCATCTTAAAAGACCAAGAATTTCCCATTCTATTTGAAGTTGAGCTGCCACGTTGCCCATGCATGCAACATTTCTTTGGGTTTTCAAAAGAATATTTGTAAACTCGAGAACCTACTTGACATCTATTTATTACTTTGCCAATCCTTAAAAAATAGGACCTACTTGAAATCATTTACAAATTTATCATTATTGTTCTTGATACTGAACAAATGTCACCTTAATTTGGAAACTTTGATATGACTTCTAATGACAATTTCTTGACGAAGGAACATGGATCTAGTCGTTATAAATATTTTTACGGTGACCAATTTTTTCCTCGTTGTTAAATCAATATTTTTCTCGAACATTAATGACGAGAAAATAGCCCATCCTTACAAAATATAATTTCCAGCTGTTAAGAAAATTAATTAATCAATAAAAAAGAGGCACTACTACTTGTCTGCTCTATCCCAACATGTTCATCTGTAACAGTTATGAAAATAAATTTCTGAGGAAAAAAATCATATTACTTGGTATCAATGCATACTAGAGTTTCTACGTATATATACTTCCTGACACCCCAATTGTGGGATTACTTTTGGCTATGTTGTTGTATTATAAGGTTCAAAGTTTGACCCATTTTATATGTTAATATTGTTTCAAGACTTCAAGTTAATAGGGCTATGATTACACTTGGAAGCATATGGATGTTGTTTTTTTCTTTGGTGATGGTTGATCAAGAATTTGTGTCGCTATCAATATCAATTTTCCTAATGTGGATTTAAGGATTTTTAAATTCTCTTACACAAGCTTAAGAAAAAAAAGTTGTGGCATGGTCAGTTTCAATTTGCAATCCCCATATTATCATCTTATTCTACTACTTCTGGTTTGTGTTCTTCTCTTGCCCTTGAAAATGACCAGGTGGAAGGCCATCTTGCAAAGAGCAAGAAAGAAAGGTTTGTACTCTTCCTCTCTTTAAGACATAACAATAGCAAAATAATTTCTTATTCCATAACTAATCTGAGTATAAATTGCAGTAATCGCCTTTATCAGCATTAGAGTCATTATTCAATTCTCTTAATGTGAAGAAACTTGATGGTATAATCTTGTATTTGATATTTCTTCTTCATCTAAATTATATCCCTTTTCACTTTTTAAATGGTTTATTTGTCTATTTTGCAGCCGCTTTTGCTATAGATCCTCTTCCATCATCAGATGTCAACTCAGTTTGATGAAGGTGGTGCGAAGGGTCTTTTGTTAAATAACTTAGGAATTTACGGCGATTGCCATGCCCTTTTTGATTCATTCGAGATACCTGCTGTACCAAAAGCAACTTGGGATGATGGAATAAAGTCCATTGATATATGTTGTGCTAAAGGTTTGTGGCGTTGGAATTATATGTTGGTCTTGGGGTTTCCCCCTTTAATTTCTGGAAGATTCTTTGTATGTGATCCACTATCAATGGATTGTTATGGACCTCTTTGTTAGTATGGATTGTGTTGAAGTAAAGGTGTTGAATATGCCCAAGGAGGAGGAGATATCGCCCTGTCTGACTTCTGAGGCATGTAATTTGTCATATTTAGTAGAGAGATGCCGGTGCCAGCTGAAACAGATTTTGCTGGGCCGGATTTCACCTGTACAATCTGGAGTCGTTAGATCAAGACTCTCATGATGTTGATCAAATATCTTCAAACTAACAGGAGTTACAAACACACTTATTCTTGTGTTGCCTTGAACACTAATTTGGAGGAGGCCCTTGAAACCACTGAAATTTGGTATTCCTTTGTGCTTTATCTTGCAGGCGAATGAGCCATTTACTTTTCCTGATGCTGGTGGTTGATGAGTACTTGTTTTGAAGTTTAGGAACTTTTTCACAATTTCTGGGCGGGTCCTGATCATTTTAAGTATTGGAAGGTGAAAGATAAGATTTTGTAGGAATATATAACTTTCCAATCCTCCTCTCTCTGTCATGGGAGAAATCTATAGCCGTTTGAAGTTTTTTGGGTGTTTAATATCTCATGAACATTCTCAGTCTCAGAGTAACCTTGATATGAAGATGGATCACCAATAAAGGCTATGAAAACGAAGAGCCGAAATACAGAATCTGACATTGCTTTCACTAAAGCATTGAACACTGGTCTATCCCATAGCTTTGTTCTTCCTAAGAATTCCAAGTTACTACTCCTTGAAACTATAACACCACGTAACAGGTTACTTCCTGAAGATCGTCACTATAAGCCTAAGAACCTACTGAAGTTGTTCCTCTGAGCCAATGTCAAGCAACTCTAGTCACTTTGATGGGTTTGTTATTTGCTGACTACCTTAAAAATATATTCTGATTGCCTGTATGAGTCTCTTGCAGTAGTGCCTTGGAAGGAGAGGAAACCAGAGCCCAGGTAAGATCAGCTTTTTTGGCCATCTGTTGTTAATACTTTGTACTTTGACATAATTATGAATGAAAGAAGTTTGTGGGTAGTAGATTCTGTTGTGATGAGTTGATTTTAGCTGCAAATGGTGAATTTTGATTAAAATACGTTTTTGCTAGGTGTTCGTGTCTACTAGATTATTGAAATAGATGTGGCTTAGCAAAGATAACAATCCTTCAAGTGCTTTAAATGATTTTATGCCACTGCTTTGAGTTGGATCTAGAAGAGTGTTTGCCATGATATCATTTCTAAACCCTACTTCCCCATATCATTGTTGTCAGAGGAGCTTTTTAGCCCTGATGTGGGGTGCAAAACCTGTTGAGCATTTCACCGTGCTTGGCAAGTGCTTTAATATCGTCATCAAGGGTCTAATATAGACTTTTTCTTGCCAATGAGTGTAATCCTAAAGAGTCAACGCTAAACTATTGATATTTCTGTGTGGTGGATTGGACCGAGTTGCAGACACTCTCATGGTGAACAGGTTGGTGGGGAAGAGTCATCAGGCTAGTTCGCATTGCTTGCTGACTTGGCATGTGTTTCAGAAGCTAAAGGAGGTTTACTTTGGGGACAATGATGGGCTGACCGTGCAGTTTGCTGGTGTTCTCTTTGTGTTAGAGGTTCTTTCTCCCTAATTATAGATTATTTAGTTTCAGAATTTCTGTACAATCCATTTTTATTAATTCTAAGGAATTTTTTTAGTTTGGTTAATTTTGTGTTCATTAATTTATATGCATTCTCGTTACATGTGCTCACATATAACTCGTTCAAAAGCATAAGGTTGGTCGTGCAACTTTTGAGTAAACTGATCATTAACCTGGTAAATCCAACTTATTTAAATTGGCAGTAAGGTAAATTGGGAATCAAATTTTTGAAATTCAGTCAGCCTACCTTGGTCCAGTAGTCTAGTTTGTTCAAATCCGCCGTGAGAATACGAGTTCGACTCCCCATAAATGCATCATATGCTGTTTCCTTATCAATGAAGTTTGTGTTTCCCTCGTGGAACTGAAAATCAGAACATCGTTGTGGTTTTGCTAAAATTGAGAGAATAAGCTTGTATCTTAATAAGTGGGTGTATAGTGCTAGGGTCATATTGATGGTTCAATGTTTCGTGTCACTCATGATTAGAGCATTCTGAATTGTGAGGGAGTAGAAGGATGTGTGTAATTTTGGAAGTGCTGGTAGGTGATCAGTTATTATTCGTCGTGATATATGCAGTTGAATGCTAGATAAGAATCTCATTAAGTAGACTTTGTTGTGATGGTGGTTCAGAATTCACATTATATATGGTCATACCAACTAAAAATCATGGTAATTCATGTTGTGCATCCAATTTAATCAACCTAGAATGTATGTTTTATTTGCATCAACAAGATAAATTTGGAGGACATTAGATGTTGATTAGAGCTATGAGTTTATTAATCCTAGATGAGTTCACTTAGTGACACAACGTGCAGAATTATTGAATTTACGAAATTCAGTTGTGTACAAGATTAGTATTTCCTGGAAGGACTTAATATTTTTGCTTGCCCAAATGAGACTCTGAATAAGCTGAGATCTGAAACATGATAGTTCAACGATGAGTTGTGTTGTACGTTGTTTGAATCTTGATGGTTTACAAGTATTAGCTGTTTAATCTTCACAATGGTGAGTCGGCCACGGTGGTTTGTCTTTAAGTAAGCAGTTGATTATAACGATAAAAAAGTAAGCAGTTGATTATAGATAAGGATCTCGTAAATATTGTTTGGTTTGGATGTGGTTCGAAATTCATTTAAAGCATCATTTAAAGTTGTGATGTGGTTGAAGTGGTTAGAGGTAGTTTGCAAGTGAGTGATGTTCACTTGGTTGGTGAGAGTGCTTTTGTAACGGATGAGTTTTTGTAGTCAAATATTTTTGATCGGGAAATCGATGTGGAGACAATCCTTTGGGCATGTAGCTTTCAAAATTCGAGAATAATGGACTCAACTCTCTATTTTTCTCTAATTAAATACTTGACTTAGTTCGCTTCAGGTAGTACTCAAATTAATGAATTAAAATACAAGTCACCGACCTCTGCCAATTGACCACAGTGATCTTTTATTAGGCATTCGGAATCAAAACCTTGAAATGTGATGGATTATTAGGTTGAAGCACTAAGTGACACGTGTGTTGATGAGCTTGGTAATGAGATTTTTCCATTTGAGAAGATGGAGTTGTTTTTCATATTGACATATATATTTAATTGTATTTTGGTGTTTATAGAAGCATTTTGAATTTTTCCCTACTAATTTTACACTAATAAGTAATGTTTCTGAAACATTTTAGTGGGGAGTGTCATTTGACAGAATACTTATAGCTAGCCCATCATCGCCAGCTGGTGATAGTATGTGATTAATAAATTAGTCTACAATGTAAATTTCCAAAAAGTAAATTAGTCTACAACATATTTATATTGGGGAGAAAAATGAGTTGAAAGATCCTCTCAAGTCTTTAATAAAAAAAGGGGACAAGTGAGTTTCACAATATTATTAAGTTAAAAAAGATAAAGTCGCTTAAACAACTGGGACAGTTGTTCGACAACTGCATTAGTTGTCTCAACAACTATCGATAACTTTGAACAGTTGTTGAACAACTTTGCAAGGTTGTCGAATAACTTTGATAGTTGTTGAACAACTTTGCAAAGTTGTTGAACAACTGTCAAAGTTGTTCAATAACTGTGCAAAGTTGTTGGAGCGAAAATGTTCTAAAAAAAACTGGTTTGTCCCTTTTAATTCAAGGAAAAATGAGTTGAAAGACCTTCCCAAGTGTTTAATTAAAAAAAGGGGACAAGTGAGTCCCACAATATTATTAAGTTAAAAAAGATAAAGTCGCTTAAACAATTGAGACAGTTGTTCGACAATTGCATTAGTTGTCTCAACAACTATCAAAGTTGTTCGACAACTTTGAACAGTTGTTGCACAACTTTGCAAAGTTGTTAAACAAAGTTGCTCAACAACTGTGCAAAGTTGTTGGAGCGAAAATGTTTTTAAAAAAACTGAATTTTTTTAATCTCTTTTACCTAATTTTTAAAACTTGAAGGACCTCACTTAATTGGGAAACTTATTTGTCCTTTTTAATTCAAGGGATTCAACTATATGAATTATCTATTCATTCCATTTTATTTGAGCCTTATTCGTACCAAATATATAAGGAAGCTTCAACACAACCTGTTTATTTTTCATTGATTATTAGTCCACTGCAATTCTCGTTATTTGTGTGAATTGTAAGTTTTATTCCTTATAAAAAAGTTTAGTTTTATTTATTTAAAATGTTCTATTTTTTGGTTCGAAATCTTTAGAAGAAAAAGTAGGATGATTGCTGACGAAAAAACAATAAGGAAAAAGCAAAAGAGACATTGTTTTAGTTGATTGATTAATTAATTGTGAATAGTTGTAAATAGATGAAAATGAATCTGGATGCGCTTAAGCTGAATCAAGTTGGTGTTACTCTTACTGATGTTTATGCTAACCTGCCGAACTTTGGCTAATTGTATGGTTTCATATGGAAATTTAATTTTTATAATTTTGATGTTGTGCATAATAATCACGCGCTTAGTTCTATTGAGTTACTCCGTGAAGAGGGTTTGCACTTTGAGAGAACACGTGCTCATGGTATTGACACTATCCGCTTTGTCGAGTTGATGATGACGTTTGTGTTGGTTGGTAACACTTTTCATAGTGCGTATGATTTTTGGTTTCGGAATTTCTATACAATCCTTTTTCTTAATTCAAAGGAACTTTAGTTTGGTTAATTTTGTGTTCTTAATTTATAAGTATTCCTTTACAAGTTAAGTCTTGATAGAAATTATGAATCTGTTCATGCATGACCAAATGAAATGGCGAGATAAGCGGAGAGATTTGAAAGGTGGTTGTTCAATGAGGAGCGGTGTTGTAAGATAGATTGTTGGAATCTTGATGGTTTGGAAGTGTCAGTTGTGTAATGTTGACAATAATCAGTTAGGGTGGTTATTTTTTAAATAAGCAGTTGGTTAAGATAAAGATCTCTTAACTATTGTTTGTTGCGGAGTTTGTTCAAAATTCATTTAGAAACATCATTTAAAGTTGTGAAATAGTTGTGCTGGTTAGAGGTTGTTTGTAAGTGAATGATGTTTACTTGGTTGGTGAGGGTTCTTTTGTAACAGATGAACATTTGTTGTCAATCTTTTTTGATGGAGAAATTGGCATGGAGCCTATCATTTGGGCCAACATAGCTTTTGAAACTCGAGGATAATGGACTTTCTAGTTTTCTATAGTTAAATACTGGACTTAGTTCATTTCAGGTAGTACTCAAATTAATGAAAATATGGAAACTATTGATTTATTAGGTTGAAACACTAATTGACACGTGCATGTTAATGAACTTGGTAATGAGATTTTGCTATTTTGGATGTAAGATGGAGTTGTTCGTCATGTTGACATATATACTTGTAGCCTGTTTGAATTGACTTATTTTAAATGCCCGTAAGTCAAAATAGTTTTTAAACAGTTTTGTAGTGTTTGGGAAAATAAAAAAAGTGCTTATAAGAACTTATTTTTAACCTAAATTGGTGAAAATAAGTCAAAAGTCCAAAACTCACCCAATCATGCTCTTAATGGTACTTTGATGTTCATAAAAGTATTTTGAAAATTTTTTCTTGTAATGATAGAAGCACTATGAAAAGTGATATATGCAGCGTCGTTACAAACCAACCCAGACATCATTATCAACTCAGCAAAGCGGGTAGTATCAATACCACGAGCACGTATCGTCTCAAAGTGTAATCTATGCTCACGGAGACCCAATCAAACTAAGTGTGTGATTATAATGCACAGGATCAAAAACATAAAACTTAAACTTCCATGTGAAACCATACTAACAGGCAAAGTCTGGCGGGTTACCATACGCATCAGTTAGAGTGATACTTCCTTGATTCAACTTAAGCGCATCTACATTCATTTTCTGCTATTCACAACTATTTACAATCAATTAATCAATCAATTAGAACGATGTCCTTTTTTCTTTCTTCTTAGGACTTTTTTGCCTGCACTTTCTTTTTGAAGATCTCAAACAAAAAAGTGGAACATTTTGGTTAATAAAACTAAAATTTTATGTTAAGGAATAAAACTTACAACTTCAAACAAATAATGTGGATTGTAGTAGACCATTAATCAATAAAAAATGCAACCGCTTCAAATCAAGATTTCACGATGTAATTGACTTGCATCAATTATTGCATATTGACAAATGCAACCGCATATCCTTCCAAAATTGAAGTAATTCATTCACTCCCTATGCGGCTTTTGCATAAGCGTTACATGGTGAAATCTTGATTTGGAGCCAAAATGGAATGGAATGGAATGGTTAGAGAGGTTCATTGACTTCCAAACATCCTCTACTACTTTTGCATAAAGCGTTATGTGGTGAGATCTTGGTTTGGTGCCATAATGGAATGGGGAGTGGTTAAAGAGGACTCATGGAGTTCGTCTTGATTTACTCTTTGTAAGTAGTTGGAAATAGCTGATCGGTTTTTGGTGTTGAAAAACAATTCAAGTGTTAAACTGATTTTGTAAGTTGGAAATTATGTGTTTGGATCGAAGTATTGAAATCGATAATAAGCATAATGAGTGCGGATAACTACTTTTTATTTAAAATGATTAAATACCCTTAAAATTTTATAAAAGATCACAAACTTAAATAGCATCTTTGTGAAGAAAAATCGAAATGACGTTATAGAACGAATATGAAGTTAAATGTTTTATTTTTGGAAAAGTATATTGAGAATTTAAAAAGATTAGTATGAATACAATAGTAAGACTCTTGGTCAAACTAACTTGGCGTTTTGCCTTGAAAACCAAAAATTTTTGGCGTTGGAGTTAATGTTAGGGTTGGCCATGAATATAAATTGGAGTTTTTTTTGGCTTTTTGTGGGAGAAGTGGGAGTGAAAAAAGCACCTTTCCAAATACATCTCCAAGTTGTATATGGAATTCTCATGGCCAAACACCAACTTGGAGTTGTCTTTGGAATAAAGTGGAAAAAAATTTCGGGAAAAAGCAAAAACTTCTCATGGCCAAACGGGCACTAAAAGTACTTGTAAGCTGAAAAGCCTTAAATTAAGGGTGACCAAGTTATGGCTTTTGGTTGATTTTAGCTTTTAAGCACTTCGAGTGTTTACCATATGCGTAAATAAGTTAAAAAGTGCTTATTAGCCAGTTTAATCAGCTCATAAACTTAGCCAAACACCCTCATACCGTTGCAAAAATTACCAAAGGTTTGTTACTAAGAATGTAAAGGATCAAGGAATCACAAATGTGAGTTAAAAAGTTTTGACCTCTGTCTGGTGCTTTTGCATTTGGGTTATATAGTGGATTCTTGGATATGAAGCACAATAGAGATTTCTAGATATTTTTTGTTTTGGTACCCATAAGAGCCTCAGTTGTATTTTCTCTTATTTGTTTTTCCATCTTAAAATACCAAGAATTTCCCATTCTATTTGAAGTTGAGCTGCCACGTGCATACGACATTTGTTTGTTTTCAAATGAATATTTGTGAAACAGATAACCTACTTGAAATCTAATTATTACTTTATCAATCCTTTACAGAAATGGGACCTACTTGGAATCTATTTAGGAATTTATCTATAATATTCTTGACACTGAACAAATGTCACCTTAATTTGGAAACTTAGATATGACTTCTAATGACAATTTCTTGATTGTTTTTTTCTTTGGTGATGATTGATCAGGAATTTGCGTCAATATTGGTTTCAGTTTTCCGAAGATGGATTTAAGAATTTTTAAATTTTATTAATCTGAGAAAAAGAATGTGGCATGGTCAATTCAATTTGCAATCCCTATCATCATCTTTATCTATTCGACTATCGGTTTGTGTTCTTCTCTTGCTTTCTCAATTCTCATTGAAAATGACCCGGAGGAAGGCCATCCCAGAAAGAGCGAGAAAGAAAGGTTCGTACTCTTCCACTCTTCAGGAAATAATAATTGCAAAATAGTTTCCTGTTCCTTAACTAATTTGAGTACAAATTGCAGTTCTCGCCTTTATCACCATTAAAGTCATTCAATTCTCTTAATGTGAAGATATTTGATGGTATATTCTTGTATCTGGTACTTTCTTCTTCATCTAAATTTAATCCTTTTCACTTTATAAATGGTTTGCTTGTCTAATTTGCAGCCACTTTCACTGTAAATCCTCTTTATCATCAGACATCAGCTCAGTTTGATGAAGGTGTTGCGAAGGGTCTTTTGTCGAAATTCTTTGGAATTTATGGTGATTGCCATGTCCTTTTTGATTCATTTGAGATACCTGAGAAGTCTGTACCAGAAGCAACTCGGCATGATGGAACAAAGTCCATTGATATATGTTTTGCTAAAGGTTTGTGGCTATGGAATTATGTGTTTTTTTTTCCCCCTTTTAGATGCTGGAAGGTTCTTTGTATGTGGTCCACTATCAATTGATTGTATAGACCTTCTCTGTTAGTATAGGTTGTGCTGAAGTAATGGTGTTGAATATGCCCAATAAGGATTAGATATCGCCCAGTCTGAGGCATATAATTTGTCAATTTAGTGGAGAGATGCCGGTGCCAGCTGAAACAGATTTTGCTGGCCAGATTTCACCTGAACAAACATTTGAGTCGTTCAGCCTGAATATGGATGATGATAATTTGACAATTGTAGAGCCTGACCAGTGGATCATGATGATGGAATAAGTTTATCAGATCAAGGCTCTCACGATGTTGAAACAGGAGGTGGCAAACACACTTATTTGGAATTGAGGCCCTTGAAAGGAGAACAATAGAAATTTGTTATTTAATTATGCTTTGTCTTGCAGGACAGAGAACAATTTACACTTGCCAATGTTAATGATGATGACAGATCTGATAGAGTTGATGGTTACTTGTTTTGAAGTTTATTTTTTTCCTTACAATTTCTGGGCTGGTCCTGATCATTTTAAAAGTATTGGACAGTGAAAGATAAGCTTCCTTAGGAATGCCAAAAGGAATTTTAACTTTCCATTCCTCCTCTCTCCAGTCATGCGAGAAATCCAAAGCAGTTTGAAGTTCCTTTGGTGTTTCATATCTCATGAACATTCTCAGTCTCAGGGGAACCTTGATATGGAGATGTATCACCAGTAAAGACTAAGGAAACGAAGAGCCAAAATACCAAATTTGAACTTGCTTTCACTAAAGCATTGAACACTGGTCTGTCGCGTGGCTTTTCTCCTCCCAAGAATTCCAAGTTACTAGTCCTCCTTGAAAATAGAGCCAGTGTATCAAGTTACTTTCAGAAGATTTATCATTATCAACTTTAGAACCTACTGAAGTTGTTCCTCCGAGCCACTGTCACAGTAATTCTTGTCACTTTGATGAGTTTGTTATTTTCTGACTGCGTTAGTAGTATTTTCTGATTGCCTTTATTCTATTGCCTTAGTACCTTGGAAGGAGAGGAAAACAAACCCACGTTAGATAGCTTTATGGCCACCTGTTGTTAGTACTTTGTACTTTGACATAATTATGAATGAATACTGTTTGTGGGTGGTAGATTCTGTTCTGGTGAGTTGATTTACAGCTGCATATGTTGAATTTTGATTAAAATAGATTTTTGCTCGGTCGTCATGTCTACTGGATCATTGACATAGTTGTGGCTTAGCAAAGATAACAATTCCTCAAGTGCTTTAAATGGTTTTATGCCACTGCTTTTGAGTTGGATCTAGAAGAGCATTTGCCATGATATCTTTTTCTGAACTCTACTTCCCCATGTCCTTGTTGTCAGAGGCACACATACGCCCTGAAGGTGGGGTGCGAAACATGTTGAGCGTTCCACCTTGCTTGGCAAGTGCTTTAATGTCGTCATTAAGGCTCGAGGACACTTTTTCTTGCCAATGAGTGTAATCCTTAAGAGTCGACACTAATCATAGATAATTGTTTTTTTTTGCAATATCTTTGTTCATTTGTTATTCATACTTCTAATTGTCGTCTAGGACTAGCCATACACATTTGTAGTTTTTTCTCTATTTGCACCTTCATTCAATCCCACACTTCATTTTCTCTTTGCCCAGACCCAAGAGTCTTTGTGCACTTTTTGCCTTAGCCCTATATACAAATGCCACTATTGAGCTTCTAGACTATTTCATAGGTCGTCTTCTACTACATATTGTTATAGCTTATGTTGTATATTTACTAATGTTCTTCAATAACAGGAATGCTACATATGATGACCAGATGAATGTTACTATTTGACTTGACTTGCCTTTTTTTGGTTAGATGAAGCTTGTTAACTAAGTGATGATTTCGGAGCTATGCCAGCTTGGGATGATGATGATGGATTTTCTGGGACTTCTTATGATGAGAAGGCATTTAGTGATGTTGGGAAGTCAAGTACACTTGTCTCTCAACCTCGCCAGGTGTTTTCCTTCTCTCAAATCTTGACTATTTATGCCTGTGGGTGGTTCTGCAATCTAGATTCGTGACTTTTAACACAAGGGCCAACAGTTGATCAAGTATGGTTTATACAGATTAAGATCTCCTGCAGAACTATGATTTAAACATTTTATCTTTTTATACTAATCTGGTTACTACCAAATATTATCTTATGTAAGTACCAGGCCCCTGTTTCTTCAAAAAACCATGTTCTCTTATTTTTATCTTATTACTATAAAGTAGTTTACATGTCTCTCTTTCAAATTTTAGGGGCACACATTTTCAACTAGTTGGAAATTCAACTTGTAGCTTCAATTGATTGGAGGGAAATGTTCTGCATTTTGCATAAACACCACTGAAATCTCCCTTTTCTGAAGTTCCTAAGTCAAGTATAGTACTTCATTCTTGCTATGTGTCTCATACTCCAATATAACAGATCAACTAATTAGTTGGGAAGTAAATTTTAAGGTCTTGTTTGAGGACCTTAAAAAGTTAAGAGCGACAACTTTGTGCCATAGAAGTGGAGAAGAAAAAACAATAAATCATGATGATTCATGTATCTGGCTTATGGCATTACTCGTGTTGAAACTTGTTATTTGGTACAGCAGTATTTTACTTTCTGAGCTAATATTCATTTGTTGACCGTTGCGTGAAATTTATTGAACATGTGTGATGCTTATTATTGGAACGAATTCAGGCAACTTAAACAGTGAATCATCAGTATGGAGGTAAATCTGCCTAGGTCAGATTAGGAGCTCACGCTTCAAAGGTACGTATTGCTTGGACAAAGGGTGAGCGCAGGTCAGTAACCATTGAGCTTTGGTCACTTTATAACAATATTGTGCTAGATGTTAACGAGAAATTAATGAGTACATATCTTCTGAAAGTCATATATTTTAAACCGATATCATATTTTAGTCACTTTTCAGTTTGTGCATGCGTATCCAGTGTAAATGACATGAGAAAATGCTTGCACTTTATATGATCAGTAGTTCCAAATTAGGTGATGGTTTAATCAGTTGTTGAAGGTTGATGAGTTTTACGACGCTGATAGTTGATGCTTTGCTTAGTTACAGCAGTGCAGAGGTACAATATGTTTCTTTCTGTGATGCAATTTAAGTAGTCTACCAAATATTACTCCCTCCGTCCCAATTTATATGACACTATTTGGCTAGTCGAAAAAATTAAATTTGCGGTCTCAAACAAATCTCAGTCATTTGTGTGACTATTAATCATTTCATTTAGGGGTAAAAGAGAACTTTTTAAATCAAGGTGTTTCTAATTTAATTGTAGAAAGGTGACATTCTTTCCTGTACAAACCAGAAAAGTAAGTGTGTCATCAATTAGCACGCGCGGCGGGAGTATTTATTTGAGATATGCATTGTAGCTTTTATCCCTTGTTCTCAAATCTCAATGCTTGAGCTTGTGGTTGGCTATGTTGCTCGGATTCTTCGAAAATGTCATTGGATGCGTGTCGGATCCTTCAAAAGTAGTGCACACAATTTTTGAAGGATCTGACAAGGGTGCGGCAATAGTTTTGGAGAGTCCGAGCAACTTAGGTGGTTGGTAAGTTCTTTTCTCCTTTTTACCATTTAGCTGCAAGAAGGTGCTTTTCAATGGAATATTAGGCTTGCATCACGAGGGAACGGGATCCTTGGAGCAATGATAAAGTTTTGGGTTTGAGCTGTGCAATTAACCATTGATACTTGCATCAAGTTAGGCTATCCGTCCACATTAGAATGCGGACCAGGTGCCCGTAGTAGGCCGGCTGCCCTACCTAAACCAATCATCATATCGGTCCCTAGGCCCCCATTGCTGGAAAGGCTCGGCTTCAAGACCCCGTTGAGGAAAAGTATGGATTAGTTGAAAGAGCTACTTCATCGAACTGAGTGGGGTCGCGCCCCTTCAAATGTAGCGGAAAGGCCTCTTTGGGTGGCTTCCGTTACTCTACCATCGATATAGAAGAAAGGGGTTCGAGACACAGAAAGACCAGGCTGCTTCATTGTTCTAACACGGTTGAAACGTGGCTTCCCCTAGAGAATGGAGGTTAGAGTTGCCAACATCGTACATGACTTGTTTAAGATCACAAGATGGTAAGACTGGAATCTTTCTATTTTTATATTTTTTTTTGAGATTTTGTGTTTAGTAAAAACTAATATATGTAAATTGAACCAGAAAGAGTAGCTATTATGTGTAATTTCCAAGATAACATGATACAAACATTATAGCCTCAGCAGTATTAGCTGGTTTGAAAATGAAATGTCGTTTCAACTAGAGTATAATGTGGAGTTGTAAACATCAATTTAGTATTATCTAAAAAAAAATAAAAATAACCTATCCTCTTTACATAATATCAATCAATGACTAATTAAGGACCATTTTGGGGGTCCCACTTTCAATTGTGACCTTAGGTCATATCAAAATTAGTTCTTATGTCTAGGCAATTTTGACATAATCTTGAAGGTCACTATTAGGTACCAACAATTCATTAAGCAAAACAGTACAATGTTGTGATGTATATAGGTTGATTACTGTATCTTCAAATCCACCTTCCCCTAGAGCCACTTGCCCTGACCCTCGAAATTGATCACTTTTTAGTGTTGTCTCTAAACAATAGCTAAAATTTTAGGGATTGTTTAGTTTAAGATTAGGGCCGGAGCGGAGCTAGGTGGGTGACTGTTTGTACATAGTGACACATTCGGGATGGTATATTGATACTGATACATCTTTGCCTTACAATTTCAAAGCAGACCATTGATACAGGTTGTGATTGCTCTAATATAAAATCTGTATTAGCATGTATATATTAGGCTCTATTCATAGATACAACATGTATTTCTCAAATATATAGCTTTCCTCTCTCATCTCTATCTCACTCCCCGGTCTCCTAATCATAATTATATATCTCTAACTAAGCTCAAAACATAAAGTCTTTTTTGAAAATTTCTCTTTTAATGATGATAGAAAGTTTAAAGAAGAGAAAATTCTATCAATTTTGACCCTTTATTTAAAAATTTAATTTAATTTTATGAGCATCATGTATACTATCATTTATGTAGACTAGCAAACAAAACAAAAAAAAAAAACATTCTTCTCTTTATATTAGGAAAAATATATACCATAAATTCTTTCAAAATTTTAATGAATCTGAGTATATAACAAAAACCATAAAATATTAAAAAAAAAAAACCAAGATAAAGAAATTTAGGAAAACTAAATAGGATGGTCCCTCTCATGTGCATGTACTTCTAGGAGGCACGTGGAAGACACGTGATAGATATGATGTTCAACCTTGCATGTATGTATATGTATAAGTAAATAAATATGTAAATATTTAGAGATAAATGCATCGAAATTCTCCTAAATTTGTAGCCAAAATTTACTTTAAATCCTAAACTAATCGGGTAATTATTTACCCCCTTAACAACTTTCAAATGAATTTTTTTCCACCCTAAAAATATTATACCACTCTCAATACGGAGAGTGAAGTGCACGCGCCCCACGTAATTGTAAATCAGTGTCATGTCATTACCACATAAGAAATTGTAATTTATTTAAAAAAAATAATCCAATAAAAATTATTTTTATATATTTTTTTTTAAAAAGTAAAAACTATATTTGTACTTTATATATATATATATATATATATATATATATATATATATATAATTATTTTTAATAAAAAGAACCCCCCTACTTCTTCTTCCTCTCCAGCCCCCCAACCCGTTCCTCCTCCTTCAATTCTTTAACAGCCCCCCAGCCCCATTTTCTCCTCCTCCTTTAATTTGTTTTTTACCATTAACACCATTTTCACCATTAACACCAATAACTTGATTTGAATTTAACAAGAACTTGATAAATAACTTGTTCATGTAGATTAAGCCGTGACTCCTCTATCAACATTTAGAAATCAACAATTGCAAGTAGAACAAAACTTAAACTCATCCACAATAATTTCAGATCTACCAAACGATTTAGCAGCAATAATGCTAATATTCGTTCCTTTGTTCCGATCTACCATGAAAATGCTTCCTGCTTTAATTTTTTTTCACCATTATTTCAAACCTTCTCAAAAACAACGAGGAAGTGATAAATTGTCATAAGTTATTTATCATCACAAATTGGATATAGTCATCTGAAAAAATTAAATAAAAGTAAACAAAAATTAATGAAGGGAGGGGTTAATGGAGCTTAGTAATGGTGTTCTTGAAAAAAAAAAAAAATTAGCCTAAATGAAGAAGATGAAGAAACAGAGTTGGGTGGGGGTGGAGGATATGAAGAAGATGAATAAATGGGGGTGTTGGGGGCGGGGGAAGGGGTGGTTATGAAGAAGATGATGATGGAAGTGAATTTTTTATTTTTTTTAATCTAATATATATATATATATATATATATATAAAAAGAAAACTTGTAAAATTAAAAGGTGGGACCCATCATTTTCCATGATTTTTAAGCAAATTACGCGTTGATTTTTTTAAAAATTGTCACGTCAGCAATTAGGGTGGAAAAAAATTCACTTGGAAGTTGTTAAGGGGGGTAAATAATTCCCCGATTAGTTTAGGGTCTAAAGTAAATTTTGGCTACAAACTTAAAGGTGTTTCGATGTATTATCTCAAATATTTACTCACATTTGATGTTTATAAAAAATTAGATAAAATTATATATAAAAAATGGATAATTAGTGTAATATTATTGGTTAAGATATGTGTCATTTATTTATTTAATTTCTTAGCTACGATGAAATTTGAAGCAGAAAATTCTGATAACTTATTCTCTTCTTACATTTGTCCTTTCTCTTTTTAAGCTGAGGGTATATTAGAACCTCTATATATCTACGAGGTAGAGGTAATGTCTGCATATACTTTATTTTTTTGAAATTTTTACTTATAAATTATACTGGATATGTTATTATTATTTTTCTCTTTTTCTTTTTCTTACAAAGACACTTTAAAATTTATAATTTTATTATAATGTATTTACATCATTTTAGTTGTGAACAGGAGGTGAGTGGATGCACTAATAATGAGATGCGATAGGTCGATTGTACCCGAATTAGAAGAGGTAGATGCGAGCTAAAAAAAAAATGGGAGGTGATCAAATAAGATATGACATAATTTCAGTTTACTGAGGATATGACCGTAGATAGAAATGTTTGGAGGTCGAGAATTAAGATAAAAGGATAGAACGTAGTGTTGTCACATTTAAACTAGATGGCTAGCCTCCTTCTCTCCCCAGTTTTTCACGTGGCGATCTTTATTTGACATATGAGTCGCTCTTAGTCTCAGGTTGATGTCGAACTTCAATCGACCCATCGTTTCTCAATATTAGTAGTGTTATTTAGTAGTTGTGTATTCTCTTATTCTTTAAAATGTCATTATTCGTTGTTTATTTTCATTATATCATGTTTTTTTATTGTTATATTTTTCTTACAATCCCGCTTCAAACACTTTCTTTTAGTAGAGTGGTAAAGTTGTTGTCATGTGATCAGAAGGTCACGGGTTCAAGCCTTGGAAACAGCCTTTGGCAGAAATGCAAGGTAAGGCTGCGTACAACACACCCTTGTGGTGAGGCCCTTCCCCGAACCCTGCACATAGCGGAAGCTTTAGTGCACCGGACTGTTCTTTTTTTATATATATATAAAAAACAACCTCTCTACCTAATAAAAGCATAAATAAGATCTGCATACAGCGTATCTTTCCGAACTCACTCATGCGATTACAATGATTACGTTGTTGTTATTGTTTCATTCTATTAGAAGATCACCTTATTGACATTTTTAAACTAAACACATTATTGTTTAATATCAGTTTCAACACGTTCATCTAATGTACAATTTTATTTTCAAAAAAGAAAAATATCTAAATGACACATAACTATTTATTTATAAATCAATTTCCACATTTAAGAGTATTTATTATAATACTTAATATTTATCAGCTACATATCATTTAATGAAATCACCTATAAAATTTTGTGAGCCCAAAAATCAAATATTATTATTTAATCCTCAAGCCTCTCCATCAATTCATGTCCATATCAAATTAAAGTCTCTCAACGGTCTCCATCTCTTAAACTTTCATTTGCATCCTCGAGAACTCTAATTAAAGATGACCGATTAAGTTATCCCGCGATAATTTTTTTTAGGAAAATAAACGTCTTAAAAAATGTTTTTTTTACATCACAATAAACTACAAAACTAGTTGAGCCCTCAGGCAGAGTTAAAACCAAAGCGATAGTGAGTCGAGTCTTAACTCCTGAAAACTCTTCTCACAAGAATCAAACCACTGAAATTTGACGTTTATCTGAGTCAACCTAGACATGAGATAAGTAATAGAGGAAAATCTTTCGATTGTGATTCCCTAGACGCTGCTCTACCTCTTAGGAATCTACTACCCCGATTCACTAAGTCTGGCCTAACAACAAGGTCAATATATCTTCTAAAGGCAACTACGATGAAGAAAGCCCTAGACCTCGATCACGAACCTGCAGTCACCTAGCATACCTGGAGACGACTCATTTAGACACAGGGGTGGAGCTACAGCCATCGAAAGGTGGTCAGATGAACACCCTTCGTCGAATTTTTTTTTCGAGTATATAGGTTAAATGTAGATATTTATGGTTATATACATGTTGTTGCACACCCTTGACAAGCTAGAAAAGCATAGTCCAGTGGTCAAGAGTGTGCATTTTCATATTAACAATCCGGGTTTGAACCTTGGCAGATGCAGCAGTATTTTATTTTCTTTATTTTTTAAACAGTTCATTGCCCAAGGAAAAATATGAACACCTTTAATCAAAAGTCTGGCTCCGCCACTGTATTAGACACGTGACTTGTCCACCTAATTCCCCGAACATTAGATCAAATTTTGTCCATAACTGAATGTTGAAAATATAAATTTCACGAGTGATATTTTAAGTCCATCATCTCTTCCCTGTCTATCCGACACCCCAGCCTTAACCCTCGACCATCCCGCCATAAACCACCCTCGAACCCCTACTCTCCACCCCATCCGACCTCCATAGCGCTTCGCTAGATTATATATAAATGTCTTTAAAACGATATTCTTCTCTTTACTTATCTAACACCAAAAAATAAGAAAAAAAATTTCTCCTTACCAAACACACCCTACCTTTAAATACTTTTTTTTTGTTCAAATCTCAACCATGGCCAAACACCTAAACCTAACTTCTTTTGATTCCTTCTTTTTTTATTGCAACTAATTAAAACTCTAAATCTGATGTATATTAAATAGTATCACTTCATTTAATTTTTTGGTGTTAGGTATCTATTTTTGGATCGGATTGATTTGAATTTACGTTAAAAAGTTTCTTTTTGAAGGTAAAACGTTCTCTATTAAAGATGACTAAATATTCACTCCTCGAATAAAAAAATACTTATCACTCCATTGGGACATTTGATGGTATATATTTTATTATTTATTTTTTATACAATTACTAGATGGGACCTTCTGATTCTTTCTGAACAAATATTTAATTCACTTACTTATAAAATAGTATAACGTATATATATATATTGTTGTATTTTTATTACATATAAATAAATGCAGTATACCCCACCAAGCCCCTTATTTTTATGAGCCAACTTTAGAATCATATGTTTTGAACAACAAACAGTCCACATTGCATTAATTGCCTTCAAAAATAACAAAAAATAGAAAATTCACTTTAATTTTATCTCATATTCACAACCAACAAATGACATGTTGTTGAATTGAGAATTTAAAATTTATAAATTTTTATATTAGTTTTAAAGTAATAATATATAATAATAAAA
Organism: Capsicum annuum; assembly: GCF_002878395.1. Classification (NCBI taxonomy): domain Eukaryota; kingdom Viridiplantae; phylum Streptophyta; class Magnoliopsida; order Solanales; family Solanaceae; genus Capsicum; species Capsicum annuum. The sequence goes on along the minus strand of NC_061118.1, from coordinate 39,097,151 downwards.
ATTAAATTACGATCAAATATTTATAAGAATAAATATTAATTTACAATAAACCACAAGTTAAACGGTATATTCATGATTAAAATGTATATGGTGTTTACATCAAACTAATAATAACATGATATTGTGTCTTCTACCTCTTTTTATTTCTTAACCATAATAAAATATATGACTATTTTAGTCTAACGTAAATATTCAAAGTTGAAGGGGACCTTGGAGTAACTGGTAAAGTTATTGTCATGTGATCAGGAAGTCACAGATTCAAGCCTTGAAAACAACATCTGGCAGAAATGCAAAGTAAGATTGTGTACGTCCTTTCCCGGATCCTACGCATAGCAAACATTTTAAAAGTGCACCGAGCTGCCTTTTTGTAAACCTAATACGTATCTTATTTTTTGGTTTCTCATTCGGTCCGCATTGGAGCCCGATTAACTCAAATTCGCGCCGTGTAGGGCCCATTCAGTGGAAGCGTTCCCTACCAAGTATTTTTCCATATTCAGGGCTCATTGCACATAGCGAATACTTTAGTGCACTGGGCTGCCTTTTTGTAAACCTAATACAGATCTTTTTTTTTTTTGATTTCTCATTCGATATTCGATATCCGTATTGAAGCTCAACTAATTTGGATTCACATCGCGTAGGGTCCATTCAGGAAAAACGCTCCCTACCAAGGACTTTTCCATACCCAGGACTCGAACTCAAGGCCTCTGATTAAGGAAGGAACAACCTCATTCGCTGCATCACATTCTTTGATGATAATACATATCTAACAGAAGGAAAAAACAAAACAAAAGAAAAACCAAAATAGATAATAATAAAAAATATATAGGTCTCATAAATTTTTACCCACCCATCAAACCAACTATTCAAATTTCAAAGAGTTAGTTCACTCATTTATTTTCATTTGATTCAACATAACCAACAACAACAACAAAAAAAACATAGGCCAAAACTATGAAGCTCTCTTCTCTCTTCAAGAACTCATCACAAACTTCTTCTCCATGGCCATGGCCATTACCAACTTGTACAAAACCAAAAACCCTATCTTTTAGATTAAACAAAGACGACGACGACAACAACAACAACATATTCAACTCCACTTTTCATCTTGATAATGATAATGACACAACTAGTTATAGTCTTGATGAGTTCTTTAGTGAAGTTGATGAAACAAGTTTTTCTACTACAACAACTATCAATGGTCAAGATTGCATAGAGAAAGTGATTAAAGGGTTGAGATTAGAGAAAGAGAGGTTATTTTTTGATTTTCAAGAATCCAACAATATTATTAATACTAGTACAAGTGTTGATAATATTGATATTAGTTTTGTTCCAATATTTGATAAAGAAAGTGCTATAGTAATGGGATTGGATTCAAAAGATCCATTTGTGGATTTTAGAGAATCAATGGAAGAAATGGTTGAGGCACATGGGGTTCAAGATTGGGAAAGTCTTGAAGAGTTATTGACATGTTATTTGAAAGTGAATTGTAAGAGTAACCATGGTTATATTGTTGGTGCTTTTGTTGATTTATTGGTCAATCTTGGAACTAACAGCAATGATGATGGTGTTGGTGGTCTAAGTTGCGCGGACTCTTCAGTTCTGATGTCGCACCCGTTTCAGTTTCTTCAAAAATACACTAGTTTTGGCGAATCGAACACGCACCCATCGACTCTAGGTGCTAGTGATTCTACAATGATGAAAAGTGTTAATGAAGAACAATGTGTATCATCATCTTCAACAACAACAAGTCATAATTCATTCACATCTCCATTGTCATTTTGTTCTTCTTCTACTAGTTCATCTAGTGTTTGTTTGTCTTTGTTAGAAGAAGAAGATGAGGTTATTCAAAGAAAAAAACAATGTTGATGTGTATAGCATTGTTTTCATCATCCTTTTGATTTGGAACAAAAATTTAGAAAAAAAAAATGTAAATGTATACTAGTAGAGTAGTACTAGTTCTATTTTTTTCTATCTATAAAAGTTATTAATGTTGACTCTCTTTTAATGTTTTTGGACCCTTTTTAGTAGTAGTAGTAGTAATTTTTGTTATTTCTTTGCTTCATTTATCGTATTATTTATGTTGTGAAAGTATTATTCAAGTTGTGGAAATATCTTCTAGTGAAAATATAAGGCAAGATTGAATGCATGTACTAGACCCTAGAATCGTTTGGTGTGAGGTATAAAGGATAAGTAGTCCTGGGATATAACAATTCTTTGTTTTATCCCATGTTTGGTTGGAGGCATATTAATTAATAGCGGGATAATTTACCCCACCATTTACACCATAGTGATGAGATAAGTTATTCATATGCATGGTGGGATAAGTTATCTCGGGATAATTAATTTCGAGATTAATTATCTCGGAATAATTATTTCCCAACCAAAAGACCCCTAAATAGAGTTATAGTTCAATCCTTTCTTAAACCTTATGCATAACAGGAACTTTAGTCCATCGCGCTTACCTTTGCTGTCTTCATCTTTGTTTTTGCTTTAATTACGTTCTTGTTGTTTGATATGCTTTAATTGAGTTGAGCTGTTTATCAGAAACAACCTCTTTGACCTCACAATGTAAGGTATTACGGCTTCGTACATATTAGTATATTACCCTCCTCATACCCCACTTATGAAACCACATTGAGTTTATTGTTGTTCTTATTGTTGGTGTAGTTAGCAAGTGCATTAAATTGTAGTATTATATTGATATCTAATTGCATCAATGTACTTTTTTATTTTTAATTTGGTGTTTGGTTCCTACCACGAGGCTCGATTAATATGAATTTGCGTTTGGAGTCTCAATCGGGAGTAAAAACACTCTTTAATCTATGTCCTTTGTTGAACAGAGAGCGAATGAACGACAAACAACTCTGATCTCATATGTTTCATGAATGCTTTACACCTTGAATTATTCGCCATCGATATGTATTACTAATATCTTATTTTTAAATTTTCTTTTATAAGACCCCAAAAAATACCAAAATTGTGAGTAATAAAATTCCTAAAATTAATTGCAAGAGCTGAAATAGAAATAGTTGTTGGTTGGGGAAATTTAATTTTTGAGGACTAAAGAGTTATCCATTGGTACAATAGACAACTGTGTACACTTGTTTTATGAGTGTCATACAATTTAATAGACCAAATGCTGTAAAGACCATTCAATGACAAAACACACACACACACACAAATTGTAATAACTTATTGACATTGATGTTGGGGTAAAACTTGACTCCGTGTTGTTTACGTCAAATCAATACATGCATTATTTAACCCGGTTCACATAAGTGAAACTAAAATTTAAAACTTTTGAGTTTGGGATTCGAGTCTGCTATTCGTGTAGTTTAACATGTTGTAAGCCTGTAACGAATAATCTGACGTGTTCTTTTAGGTCTTTTACACTTTAGTCAAATGACTCTATCCTCTCCAAACCCTACTCGTTATCAGGGGCGGAGCCACCTTCGGATAAGGGGTTTCATCCGAACCCCCTTCGGTGAAAAATTAAACTATTTATGCATGGTTCAAATTATTTTTTATATATCTATAGTAGATGTTGAACCCTCTTCGGCTAGTTCGTATGTTCACTTCTGAACCCTTTTAGTAGATGTTGAGCCCCCTTCAACTAGTTCGTATGTTTACTTTTGAACCCTTTAGTAGATGTTGAGTCCCCTTCGGTTAGTTCATATGTTCACTTCTGAACCTTTTTAGTAAAAATCCTGGCTCCGACACTGCTCGTGGTTACACAAATATAGAGGACCATATTTTGCAGAAATTTACAGTTTACAACACATACATTAACTGCTGATCAAATAATGATAGCCCAGATTTTTAAAAATTGGAAAGTCATTATCTTGATAGTTACAACACTACTGGGCCTGAATTTTTTGGAGTGGTCCTTTTTTCTGCAAAAAAATTATCATTAACATAAACCTAAATTTGAGGAAAAATAAAAGTCATTGTTTTATGTACTTATATGGTTGATTTAATTTTTTCAAAGTTTAAAAAATAGTATCAATTTTGGTATGAGGAGGATTAATTCTATCGTATCGTTGGCCTCCATGGTAGAATCAGTCGAGGGACTAGAGAGACGATGATTTACCCTGTGACGTATGTCAATGGTTCGAAGAAAATTCGATGGATTTTCGATCCAAAATACGCCCGGGCCCCGATCCCACTCCGAGAACCGTGTGTTAACACATATTGATTTGGTCCGAAAATGGTCCGTTCACGCCGTTTGACCACAAAACGGCCCCGCCGACTCCGCCGGACCACCCTGGGCCACTCCATAACCCGCCGGTCGATTCTCGATTCAAAACACGACCGAGCTTCGGGCCCACCCCGAGAATCGTGCGTTAACACCGATCGAGAGTATGAGTTTGTTCCTAACTCATACATCACGTGCATCCATTGCACGTAACTCATGCATCACGATATTGTGTCGCAATATCGTGATGCATCTTTTTCCTAATTATACCCTTTGAATTTTAGATGTGTCCCCTTGATGTTTTCTTCACTTACATGATATTTTTGTTTTGATGGTCGATCCTAGATTGTGCCATGAATTTTATTTGGAATATCTTAAATAATATTTAACAATATTTGAGATTTTAAGTACCTTGTTCAATTTCAACTTCAAATTATATATATTTTATTTTCAAGATACAGCCAAATCATGTCCACATGTCTAGTTATACTTAGTCTTTGATTAAAATAATTCAAATTTTGAGAAACAGAATCTAACATCCCCTCGCTGAGATTCTATAAAAAATAACTCTCTCTACTGTCATAAGATGGCCCTCTCATTACTAGTGGAATTACAGTAGATATAAATGTTATTGCTGTTGGAATCTAACGTTCCCTCCTAGTAGCGGAACCAGAATTTTCACTAAGGAAATTCAAACTATAATTAAGTAAACACACAAAGAACTAAGTCGAGAGAATTCAACACTCATTATCTACTATATATATATAATAACTATATTTCAGTCACAAATAAGTTAAAATCAACTATATGAAACCCCGTAATGTAACCCCCCCTCAACCCTCCAACCATCCCCCACCCTGCCTAAAAGTAAACATACAAAGAACTAAGCCGAGAGAATTAACACTCATAGTCTACTATATATATACAACCATAACTACGTCTCTATCACAAATAAGTTGAAATCACCTATATGAAACCCTGTAATACCTCCCCACCCCACCCCTATCTCCGACCATCCCCCACCCCGCCTAATGGGGGGGTGAATAATGGAAAAAGAACTAAGGTGAGAGAATTCAACATTCATCATCTACTATATATACAACAATAACTACATCTCAGTCACAAATAAGTCAGAATCAGCTATACGAAATTCTATAACACCCCCCACCCCTAACTCAGACTACTCCCCACCCCGCCCCAAAAAGGGTGGGGTTGTGAATGGTGGGAAACAGGATGTTCGAGGGAAAATTTTTTGTTTTGTTTTAGGATAGGGTTGCCTTATCACTTCAATCCTCACTGGCTAAATATATACACAACAATAACTACGTCTCAGTTACAAATAAGTTTGAATCAGCTGTATAAAACCCTATAATACGGGACCCCTAAACTCCGACCACCCCCACCCCATCTTAAGGTGGGAGGGGTTGTGAATAATGGAAAACAAGATGTTGGAGGGAAATTTTTTGTTTTGTTTTAGGGTAGGGTTACCTTATCACTTCAATCCTCACTGGCTAAATGGATTTTGGAGTACAAAAAGATGGAGAAAGAAACAAGAACACCTCATGGGATTGAAAGGGAGAATGTCACTGCCACTAGATTAAACTCCATGTGTTCTTGTGGTCCTTATATTATTTCATACCATATATTATACTTCTCTTATTCTTCTTATTTTTCATACCATGCAACAACACAACTAGACAAATGTGATTTTGTATAGGGTGTTCCAACTCGAGACATCTGATTAACAATCTAAAAATACTTACTATTATATTCCTCTTTAGGATTATAATTGAAGATTGTAAATAATTAAGTAAAGCCAACAATGCTACCATTAGGGAGACAAATCAATGTGCATATTTTTCTGGCAATTTAAGTTCACATACATGAACGGATCGTTTGGTATCAGGTATTAGTTATAATAATCTTGGAATAAAAGGTAGGATTATTTTCAGGGGCGGACCTATATTGTTTTTTGGGTGCTCCAGCATCCAGTAAACTCGACGCAGAATAGGTATAATTACATAGGAAATATATAAAAATAGGTATAAAAGATATAAAAACACCCACTAAAACAAAAAGTTGGCCGGGTGCACTAGCATTTAGATTGATCTTAAGGTTCTCCACTAGAAGGGGCATCCCGGGTTCGAACCTCGTTGAGACAATTTTTTACTTTTTTTAAGCATCCATAATCCCTAAATCCTTGGTCCGCCACTGGCTATTTTATCCTGTGTTTGTTGGAGGTATTAAGTAGTCGTGGAATTACTTATCCCACCATTTATACCATAGCGACGGGATAACTTATCCCATATACATGTTGAGATAACTTATCCCGAGATAACAGATTCCGAAATAATTAATTTCGCGATAACTTATTCCCAACCAAACGACCCCTTACGTTTTTAAGAAACTATACAACTAGCTAGTTATCCTGTTATATTTGAGCATCTACCAATTACTTCCTCCATTTACATTTACTTGTCCACAATCGACTTTATACCCTTCTTACAATATTAATAATAATTATGTACTTGGAAAATAATTGAAAAATGAGTTGCTAATGTTAAGGATGAAATAATAAAAAAAAAATTATCTCTCTATTCATATACTAAAATGGACAAGTAAAATGAACGAAGGATACATGTGAATGTGTTTATAAATGAATTGTTTTTGTAACATTTTGTGAAACTATAGGTCAAATTTTTTTTTTTAAAACATTAATTTAACGACAATAGTTAAAATTATATTTGTGTCATCGAATGTAATCGATTAAATTAATTTAAAAAAATATGAGGACAAAAATAAATTCAACATTTTGTGAATTCTTACTAATAATATTAGCTACTAGCTATTTAACTATTGATTAACAATGAATTTTGCAACCAATTTCAATTTTGTTTAAAGTATATATATGTTTTTTAAAAAAATATAAATAGATCAGCCGTCAATTTATTACACAATTCTTCATAAATAAATATCCAAAAAGGACCACAAAAGCAACAATTTTTTATTTTTTATTTTATATTTTTGGTGGAAACCACATAGCATAATATGCTCCACTATTTGTGCTCTCTCTCCCAAAAATCGAGTAAAATTTTATATGACAATAGGTATAGACAAAAATAAAATAATAAATAAAGGAAATACCAAAAATTGGTTATTGTCAACCATCCCTCTTAACGTTGTAAAAATAAAAAAATAAAAATCATACTACTACGTCTATTTCAATTTATTTATCATGATTTTTTTTTACATATTTTTTAAAAATATTAATTAGGTGAAGGTTTTAAAACTATTTTACCTTTATTTATATCCGAAGACATAATCTTTTTTTCGTTAATTATTTATTTTGAGATGTTTATAGTCTTCAAAATTAATTACTATAATAATAATAATATATTCAGTATAAATTTCATGAGTGATGTCTAGAAAGATAAAGTGCAAGCAGATTTCACCCCTGCCTCGAAGAAGTAGAAAATTTATTTCCAAAACTCACGACTTTAGGAAAGCATTTCAAAGCAGTTTCAAGAACAATCACTACTAAGAATAAAATGAAAAAAAAAAAAAAAACTAATCTTGTCTTAAAGAATTAAATAATAAATAATCTGAGGTAATTATTTTAGAAATTACGACAAGTAATTTGAGTGGGAAAGAAAATGGAGCCGTTGCTAATATAAATAAATTGCATTAATCTCAAAGCCAAGATTCTTTTTTATACTGAGCAACGAACCTTCTAATTAAACTTTAATTAGTGTTATTAACCATATTATATTTTATATGAAATCTCACGTTAATCAACAAAGTAGAAATAATTTTATAATTAATTAATTAATTAATGCTAAGTTGAATATTTAACTACTTCCTCCGTTTCATATTAGTTGACCCCTATGGACTTGACACATTCATTAAGAAAATATTAATTAGGGGATTTATTTTATCAAATTAGCCAATATAAATTTGAGTAAATACATTTTGTTTAGTCATTCAATATTAAAGATAGTATTGAAAAAACATAATAAAATTCTCTTGATTTCATCAAAGGAATAATTAAATTGAAAAAAATATTTTTAGAAAGAAGATCAATTAAAACAAAATGCAGGGAGTATGACATATTGATTTTATTTTAATTGTTATCCAAATAATAAGTTGTGGGGTTTCATAACAGCATTTCTACCTAAGCTATGCAGTATGGTTTTGTCTTATTTCAAGACAAGATATATATCTATCTTTGTCTTTGCTTGTATTGTTATTTGAGGAAATTTTGCACCATAATATTTCATTCAATATATAAAATTAATCAAACATTTTTTTTAAAGCTATATATATATATATATATATATATATATTGGGAGCGCTACCCCCGAATGGGACCCTACCCGATGCGAATCTGGATTAGTCGGGCTTTAATGCGGGTACCGAAGATGGGAAACCAAAAAAAATAATGAAATAGTATATATATATATATATATATATCAACTAAAAAAATAATTAGAAAATTGATCCCATAAAACGAACAAATCAATGGACTTTTAATCTGCAGGCTCTAAGCTGTCAATAAATCTGTAGAAAACAATATTTAATTTTTTTAATTTAATTTAAAAATTCGAGGTCATCTTCTCTCTTAATGACAATTAATGAAAGCTTCATTTCCAAGAACGGTTAAAAATTCACTATAATGATCAAAAACACAAATGGTATAGAAGTTGCTGCCCTTCAAATTTTTTTTTTTAAGAAAAGAAAATGAAAATGAAAAATGAAATTTAAAAAAATTCTCTATATTAGTATGTCCAAAGTAAATAAACTTTTGAGTTATTTTTTAATATTCAAAATAAGTTAACTGTTTATTCTTTAAGAGACACGTTAATTTTTTTTTTTCAATTTTATTCTTTATTTACACTTTCGAGGTTATGAGTTTCAAGAGACTTAACTGAATTTATTTTAATATGAATAAAATTTCAAGAGTAGTTTGATAATATCTAAAAGGGTAAAAATAAAAAGTAAATATATTTATGTCCTAGTTTCTTTTCCTTAATAGATGTACATTGATACAAAAATTTACTTATTTTAGATTAAAGGGAGTATTTTTGTATGTAGTTCGATTGTAGTAGTATCTTATTGTAGTACTATTTGCTACTATATGTTGTTTTCATTATTATTTATTGTCAGTTGTACTTTCATTACATGATTTTTAGTCCGTTCTTGTTTTGAGCAGAGGGTCTATTGAAAACAACCCTATTTAAAGTAGAGGTAAAGTTTGCGTACCCTACCCTCCCCTGACCTCGACCCTACTTTGTGGGACGGCATTGAATATATTGTTGTTGTTGTTTGGAATTTTGAAAATTTTATTTTTAGTGTTTGCTTCATATGGTTTCTTGTATGGGCTAAAGCCCAAAAATATTTTGTCATTCTTGAATTTAAATTTTGTATGGATTTTCAATTCAGACCTTATATTAAAAAAGGTCCATTTGTATATATTTATTATTCTTTCTTCATATTAAATTTAGGAAAAAGGATATGGGGCGATCATTTTTTAAAAAAATTAACATAATTTGAAAAGGTGGACAAATGTAATCTGTCGACTAAATTTAATTCTTTTTTTTAGCCATTTGGCCCAATTGGGTACATACACTCTCTATACTCAATTGATACACTTTTATATTATATTGATACACTTTTTTAAAAAGAGAAAGGAAATTTTATGCAAACACATGCAGTCCCTATAATCAATTGGTATACTTTTATACCACCTTAATACACTTTTATACTACATTCATATAATTTGATACCGCATTGATACACTTTTATACTAGATTGATACACTTTTATATCACGTTGATACAGTGTGTATACCATATAAATACACCTTTTACAGAGAAAATATGTGCAAGCATATATAGTAATTGGTTATTCGTGAATTTGTTAACTTCTAAATTTTTGTGAAAATTTGTGCAAGTATATACAAAATTTATTTAACCCTGTACCTTTACTGTCCAAACATTCCTTAATTTTTTTGATTAAAAAGCGAGAGATAGCAGGAAAAAAAAAAGTCAAAGTGTCACTATAGTGTTACCTCATATGAAAAGAGAAAGAATAATTATGGGTGGACTTGTATTTCATGTTTTTATTTTCGTAATCGCATCTGAAAAAATAAATGGGTGGACAGAGTAGACTTTTTTCAAAAAAAAAAATAAAAAATTAACAACATTAAAAGAAAAAAACAGTGAAAATCGAACCAAAATAATAATAACGCATTCAGTGTAACCCCACGATGCTCCAGCTTTCTTTATTAAATGATTTTCTAAAGTATAACAAAAAAAAAAAAAAAAAAAATCTTGACAATGAGATCCCCTTGACATAATTTCCAGGAAGATACTAAGAACAAACAAAGACTATAATAACTTGAGTTCAAGGAATTTGCAAGGAAAGAGACTTGTGAATATGAATCTGAGATATATGAACTGTCAAAATAATGCTTACAAGTTATCTATGAGATTTGCATTGAATGCTATAAGTATATGCAATCAAGGAAGCAACCAATAACTTGTGACCACAATAGGGTGTTGTTAATTATTCTCTCCGTCCAATAATATTTGTCTAACAATACTTGTTCAGTTAGGAAAATCAAGGGATAATTATTCATTTATGCTAGTTTTACCCTTGATATTAAATACTATCATTACCCAATGTAGTTTTCAAAGCATTATATTAATTATATTCAAAGAGTGATTGTAAAATTACTTTTATTGTTTATTGTTTCTTAACATATGTGTTAAATCACTAGTGAACAAGTATTATTGGACCAAGGGTGTAATTTCTAGCCCTTTGGGTTAGGTTAATAGATAGAGTCGAATTCAGGATTTAAAATTTATGAATTTGGATATCATGTCCTTTTGGATTGAGATGAGGGGAGACAGACGGATACAACTAAATTTAGAACTTGAAATTTATGGATTTAAAATATTACTGCAATCTTAATTGTACATCCGCACCTAAAGACATAGAGGAGATTGGACGAGGTAAAAATTTAGGGAGGAGAGTGAATAAGGTAAAAATTTACTCACACCTACTTTCGGTGGGTGCTAGCCCACGGTTCGAGGGTGGGCCTGGGTTCCGGGCAAGATTTTGGATGAAACTTTAATTTTCGGGTAGTTTCCCGACGGCCTATTAAGTGAATCGAGTTGCTTTGGCGAGGTTGGTGGAGCCATTTTCCAAGTCAAACAGGCACAACGACAGGAATTGAGGATTTTTTGTCACTTTCAGTAGATGTTAGCCCAAGGTTCGGGATGGGCTCGGGCTCCATGCAAGATTTTAGGCTAAACTTCTCGAACGGTCCCCCAACGGCCTATTAAGTGGACCGGGTTGCTTTGGAGAAGTCAGTAGAGCCATTTTCAAAGTCAAACGGCCGAAATGGTGGGAATCGCGAATTTTTTGCGACTTTTGATGGGTGTTAGCCCATGGTTAGGGAGGTGGGATCAGGTCTCGAGCCTGATTTTGGGCAAAAATTACCCAACATCCCCTCGACGCCTTGTTGAGTAGATCTGGTTGGTTTAGCAGGGCTGTGAAGCCATTTTTCAAGTCAAACGAGCAAAATAGCGCGAATCACAATTTTTTGCGACTTTTGATGGGTGTTATCCCACTGTTAGGGGGTAGGCCTAGGCCCGATTTTGACAAAAATCTCTCGATGGCCTTCGGATGCCCTGTTGAATCGATTTGGTTGGTTCGACGGGGTCGGTAGAGCCATTTTCCAAGTCAAATAGGCGAAATTGTGCAAATTGCGAGTTTGTTTACGAATTTCGGTGGGTGCACCCATGGTTCGGGAGTGGGCTGTGGAGCGACTCTGGTTGATCCCGTGGATTGGTGGGGTCAATTTGGTAGTCAAATGGGCGAAACGACGTGAATGGGCCATTTTTGGTTCAAACAGGCCATTTTTTTGAGTGACTTATAATTTAAAAATTAAAAATCAAAAGTTAATTTTTGTATTTTTTTTAAGCCTAAAGTGAAGTGCTTAAAAACACTTTGTATCTTCGTCAAATACCTCCAAAAAATAATAAGTATTTAAAATCTAAAAATACCTTAAAATAAGTCAATTCAAACACCCTATAAAGAATGTGCTTGCATATTTGACATATTTTAACTAAACTCAGGTAGCTCAATTTTTAAATTTTTTTTTTTTGTGTCAAGTCAAAATAGAATGAACAAGTTGAAACGTAGAGAGTACCAAATATAAACAATCTCAAAAGTGATTATTTCTGCAATTCCACCTAAATTTACTGTAGTATTATGATTTTATATATATATATATATATATATATATCTTACTATAGAGAAGAGTGAGTTAGAGGACAACATAGGGTATTATAATAATTTCACAATATAAATTTATCATCTAAAATCTCTCTATTTTTGTGGCCCCCATTTCCCATTCAATTTTTTCTTTCTTCTTTAAAATGTATTACTTCTCATTTCTCCATATAACCCAAAATAAAATTCTCAAGATAATCTACAATTTAATGTTTATTAATACTATTTTAAATTAATATCATTTTAACAAGTTCAAATTTCAATTGTTGTATTTAGTTGACAATTATTCAATCAAAAAGATTATAAATTTAGTTCCAAGTTATTTTTTTGTAATAAAATGTTAAAATACTCTCAAATTGTATATGTAAAGACCTCCCTCTCTAATACACCTCTTGAAAATAATTTTAAAGAAAATTTGAAAAACAAATAGTCATTTCGTATATGTAGGAGTATACTTCTTCATCTATGATTAAACTTAGGTTGATACTTTTTTTGATTCACTACAAATTCAATGTTACATAAATTCAAAAACATTAATATATAATTAAAAATTCTTTCAATAAAAAAAATGAAACGACAGAAAAGTATGAAAGATAATTAATTTCTATTATAAAGGAACTAAAGATTTTAAAACAATTTAAAATACTGAATGAGTATAACTATATATTTTAAATTTAATAAGAAATTATGGTACAAATAATATTTTTAGGATAATTTGATCTATTTTTAAATTTAGTGGTGTACAACCTTTTTAAAATTAAAAAGTTTATAACCTCTATAATAATACTATATATCGATAATCTATAATATATTAAAAGTATGAAGATCCTTAGAAAAAACTCTGCTTTAGATAAAATTATCATTTTGCTTAAACAAATTATTTCTATGATATTAAATATTAAATTTAAATTATATAAACTTACTAAAATACTAATTAGTTTCCTTTTTGGTTGATGAGTCTACTACAGCTATTTTTGGAACAAAAGTTCTCTACTACTATATAAAAACTACTGTCAGTGGGAGTGTAGGAGTACAAAGTCAATTTTTCTTTTTTTTTATAGGCCAAATTGGTGTGCAATAGCTCACGATTTCGGAGGTGGTCCCTGGGCCTAGGTGTGTTTTGGATTGAAAATCTATCAGGGGCTCCCATGCAGGCTAAAGAGAGGGGGATTGTGGGCCTTTGGGGTCGGCAGGGCCGCTTGGGTGGCAAATGGGTGAAACGACGCAGGCCATTTTCGGGCTAAATTAATGCGCTATAGCCCACAGTTCCAAGGGTAGGCTCGAGGACCAAGCGTGTATCGATTGAGGGCTCCCAGACAGGCTAAGGAGCGGGGGAGACTGGGATTTTAGGGCGAAGTAGTTTGGGTGGTCAAACAGGCAAAATGGCGCAAACGAACCATTTTTGGGCCAAATCGATGTGTTATAGCCCATGGTTCTAGGGGTAGACTCAGGCATGTTTTGGGCAAAAAATCGACCAGGGACTCCCAGGTAAGATGGAAAGCGGGGGAATATGGGCCTTTGGGACCGACAAAGCCGTTTGTGAGGTAAAATGGGTGAGACGGTGTGAACGGGCCATTTTCAAGCCAAATCAATATTATTATATCCTAGGGTTTTAGGAGTGGTCTCGGAGCCCAGCCGTGTTTTGGGCCAAAAATCGATCAAGGGATCCCAGGTAGGCTGAGGAGCGGGTGAGTATGGACCTTTGGGATCAGCGGGACCATTTGGGTGGTCAAACAGGTAAAATGGCGCGTACAGACCATTTTCAGGCCAAATCGATGTGCTGTAGCCCACGGTTTTGTAGTGGGCCCAGGGCTCTAGCGTGTTTTATGCCAAAATCAATTGGGGGCTCTCAAGTAGGCCGATGAGCAAGAGAGTATGGGTCTTTGGGGTCGGTTGGGCCATTTAGGTGGTCAAATAGGTGAAACGGTACGAACGGGTCATTTTCAGGCCAAATTAGTGTGCTATAGCCCACGATTCTGGGGATGGGCTCGGGGCTAGGATGTGTTTTAGGCTAAAAATTGATTGGGAGATCCCAGGCAGGCTGAAGAGTAGGGAAATATGGGCATTTGGGGTCCTCGGGGCTGTTTGGATGGTTAAACGGGCAAAGCGGCATGAACAGGACATTTTTGGGCTAAGTTAGTGTGCTATATCCCGCAGTTCCGAAGGTGGGACCGAGGCTCAGGCATATTTTGGACCAAAAATTGATTGAGGTTTCTCAGTAAAGCTGAAGAACGAGGGAGTGTCGACCTTTGGGGTTGGCGGGACCATTTGGGTGGTCAAACGGGTGAAATGGCGTGAATAAGTTATTTTTGAGCCAAATCAGTGTGCTATAGCCCACAATTCTGGGGTAGCCTCAGGGCTCAAGCTCGATCGGTGTGCTATAGCCTATGTTTTGCGAGGTGAGCCCGAGATCTGGGCGTGTTTTTAATAAAAAATCAATCGAACTGCCCCAGACAAGTTAGGAAGAGGCCTAGTGTGGACCTTTGGGGGGGCGTTTGGGTGGTCACATTGGTGAAGCAGTGCGAACGAACCATTTTTGGGTCAAATCGGTGTGCTATCCTATGGTTTGCGGGTTGGGCCAGGGGACCGGGCGTGTTTTTGGATAAAAATCGATCGGACTATCCCAGACAGGCTAGAAAATAGCCTACTGTAGGCCTTTGGGGTGGGCAAGGTTGTTTGGGTGGTCAAATAGGCATAAAAGATCAAACGGGTTATTTTTGGGCCAAATTGGTGTGCTATAGTCGACGGTTTTTAGGGTGGGTCCAGGGGTCAAAAATATTTTTGGCCAAAAATCAATTGGGCTACCCCAGACAGGCTGGGGAGCGGCCTTGTGTGGGCCTTTGGAGTGGGCGGGGTCGTTAGGGTGGTCAAACGGGCAAAACAGCGCAAACGAGCTATTTTCAAGCTAAATCGGTGTGTTATAACCCACTATTTGAATGGTTATCCTGGGAGCCGAGCGTGTTTTTTGCCAAAAATCCATCGGGCTGCCTTAGGCAGGCTAGAGAGCGGCTTAGTGTAGGCCTTTGGGGTAGGCGGGGCTGTTTGGGCGGTCAAACGGGCGAAACAACGTGAACGGGCTATTTTAGGCTAAATCGGTGTACTATAGCCCACAATTTTGTGGGGTGGTCTCGAGGATCGAGCATGTTTTTCACTAAAAATTGACCGGGCTACCCCAGGAAGGCTAGGGAGTGACCTAGTGTGGGCCGTTAGGGTGGGCGGAGCTGTTTAGGTGTTCAAACAGACGAAACGACGCAAATGAACCATTTTTAGGACAAATTAGTGTGCTATAGCCCACGGTTTGCGGGGTGGACCGAGGGTCCGAACGTGTTTTTGTCCAAAAATTAACTGGGATGCCCCTGGCAGACTGGGGAGCAGTCTAGTGTGGGCCTTTGGGGTGGGCAGGGCCGTTTGGGTGGTCAAACGGGTGAATCGGCATGAAGGGGCCATTTATAGGCCAAATCGATGAGCTATAACCCATGGTTTGCGAGGTGTTCATGGAGGCCGGGCATGCTATTAGTTGAAAATTGACCGAGCTTCCCAAGGCAGGCTGAAGAGCGACCTAGTGTGGGCCTTTGGAGTGGGCGGAGCCTTTTTGGTGGACAAGCAGGCAAAACAACACAAGTGGGCCATTTTTAAGGCAAACTGGTATGCTATAGCCCACGATTTATGGGGTGGGTTAGGGGTCGGACGTGTTTTTGGTCGAAAATTGGGCTACCCCAAACAGGCTGGGGAGTGGCCTAGTGTGGGCCTTTAGGGTGGGTAGGGTTGTTTGGGTAGTCAAACGGGTGAAACAACGCAAACGGGCTATTTATAGGCTAAATCGGTGTGCTATCGCCAACAATTTATAGGGAGGGCTCGGGGACCGGGTATGTTTTTGGCCAAAAATTGGCCGGGCTACCCCAAGCAGACAAGGAGAGGCCTAGTGTAGTTTGGGTGGTTAAATGGGCGAAACGACGCGAACTAGCCATTTTCAGGCCAAATCAATTTACTAAAGCCCATGGTTTGTGGCGTGGGGCGAGGGTTGGGGATTTTTTTGGTCAAAAATCAATCGGGCTGCCCCAAGCAGGCTGGGAGCAGTCTAATGTGGGCCTTTAAGGTGGATTGGGTCATTTGGGTGATCAAACGAGCAAAGCAACACAAACAGGCCATTTTAGAGCTAAATCGGTGTGCTATAGCCCACGGTTTGTTGGGTGGACCAGAGGGTCGGGCGTGTTTTTCATCAAAAATTGATCGAAATGCCTCAGGCAGGCTGGGGAGCGGCCTTTAGGGTGGTCGGGGTTGTTTGGGTGGCCAAACGGGTGAAACAACTCGACTGGGCCATTTTTAGGCCAAATCGGTATGTTATAGCACTCGGTTTAAAGGGTGGGCCTGGGTTCTGGGCATGTTTTTCTCTAAAAATCGATCAGGCTGCTCCAGGCAGGCTGTAGAACAACCTAGTGTAGGCTTTTAGGATGGGCTGGGTCGTTTAGGTGGTCAAATATTCAAAATAATGCAAATAGAGCATTTATTTTATCAAGTCGGTGTGCTATAGCCCACGGTTTGCGGGGTAGGCTCGAGGGCCGAGCATATTTTTTGTCAAAAATTATTTGGGCTGCCCCAGACAGCTAGGGAGCAGCCTAGTGTGGGCCTTTGGGATGGGTGGGGCCGTTTGGGTGGTTAAACGGGCAAAACAACGTGAACCGGCCATTTTTAGGCCAAATCGATATGCTATAGGCTACGGTTTGTGGGGTGGGTCCAGGGGCTGGGCGTGTGTTTTGCCAAAAATTGGCCTGGCTACTCCAGGCATGTTGGAAAGCATCCTAGTGTCGGCCTTTGGGGTGTGCGGGGCCGTTAGGGTGGTCAAACAAGCAAAATAATGAGAAAAGACTATTTTTGGGCCAAATCGATATGCTATGGCCTATGGTTTGCGGGGTGGGCCTAGGGGTCTCAAACGACTTGAGACTACCCCCTAATCGTTACACCGTGCTTACGATCCCGTGGGACCATAAGCTAACTCGTGAGCTGGTTTCTGCTATGGGCACTGAATAATAACATCATAAATGCAGAAAATACTGACATTGCCATAAGGTATTATCAACTGGATTCAAAATTGAATTATAAATCTAGAAAGGGAACAACTATCTGAATTTGAAAAAATACTGATAAACTTAATAACTAACTGACTGTAGTGTCTGAAAGCCTCTAAACTGTAAGACTGAATAACTATGAGTTGATGGGACAGGCCCCCAACTAACTCTGCTGACTACTGAGATAAAGACATGAAGTAAAGTAATCTGTCCTCGGATGATGAGGACTCATCACTGCTACTGTGTTGCTGATAATCTAATAATCTAGATGTGATCCGGGAACTGAGTGTCAACACCTATGATATGAGATATCATAGCGCAAAAAAAAAGGTGTGCGATTAGTACTTTGAATGTACTGGTATGCTAAATGAGGTAGGCTGGCATGCGAGGTTTCATGAATAGGAGTAATAAACTATATGAATATACATGTAAAGCATGGAGTACTGAGTATAGGACATGAAGTCTATAGATACTGGAGGTATGTAAAGCATGTAAATACTGTAATGCATGTGAGTATATAAATATTAAAAATACATGAAAATCTGTATGCACTAAGGATGCATGACAAAGCATATAACATGTATTAAGTAACACCTGTAAACTGAAATACTAAAATAGTTGGTATCTGTATGCTTTGGTCAAACATCACTAAAACTAAATGACTGACTGGAGCTTTAACTGAGAGTGGATCTGAGACTGTGGGAGGTATCATCTAACCGATATTCCCTAATTTGAGCTAATCGAAGTACAATCTGTAACCCTAGTTGGATAGGTGTTAATACCGTACCACAGTTACTAACGTTGGTTATGTGGATCCACTAAACTGATATAATCTCCAAAAGACTAAGGGTGTCAAGCCTGAACTGACGGGTGACCCCTGGGAGATAGTCAGGCCTAATCTTATGGGTGACTACTCATAGCCTACGTTGGCTACGTAGTTCTGGAGTATAAGGACTGCTTCTAACGACTCTGCCTATCTGACGGGGAAGTCGTCATCCCTACACTCGCTCGGTGCTAAATCCTACTCCCAACTGAAAGACACTGAGGTATTAGACTGTTCTGAGTTTAATGACTGATATCTGACTATTCTGATAATGCTCAAAGTATTATCTGAAGACTATTCTGTTATATACTGAGACTAGACCAAGTAAACAACTATGGTTTTCGAGTATTCAATACCCCCAGGATTCAAAACAACAATACTGAAAAGACATTAAAGCTTAGGGGACAAAGCATGAAGATTTTTATTAAATCAATCACTCTTGTAGGCATTTTATCGAACACTTGTAGTTCATAGCTTAGTCAAATCATGAAAATACTAACGGACTGGCATAATTGACATGAATTTAATATGGAAAACACTAAGTCATGGTTTAATAAGTAATAACATCAAAACATGGTGGATTGATTGCTAACGATAATTTCATGGTAACATGATATAAATCAATAGTACATGGAGATTCATGGATGAAATCATGATTTAAAACATAATGACTTGAAAAGATCACAATTCTATAATTTAAAAGGGGTTGCTTGAACTCCATGGATGAAAGGGATCCATGGATGAACATCTAATATACCTGGGATGATAAATTTGGAAAGATTGATGGAGAGTTCTTGTGATTTGACCTTGATTTTTGGGAGAAAGTGAATAATGATGAGTATTTAGATCAATCAGGGGTTAAATTTCGTGTTTAGGACTAGTGTATGGCTTAGGAAAAAGACCCAAATATCCTTAAACGGATTTAAAAACACAAGATGGAAACTGAAATCCCAATTTTTGGCCTTGGTACGACGCACCACTATCGTACCAAGCCACTGAAAAAGGGACAACTGGGACCTGGACAAATTCCGCGATATGCCACCATCGTGGTAAGCCTGGGGATGCTAATTTGGCCATCCCCGCGATGCGTCATGATCACAGAGGCCCACTGGAAATTGACATATGGGAAATTAGCTTAATCCGCGATGCGCCATGATCATGGAGTCACACTGGAAATCGACAATTGTCATTTGGGCTGCCTACGCGACGCGCTAAAGGTTAAAATGATGGTGTTTTACAACTGAAATTTTAAATCGCCATAATTTCTTACCAGGTTATCGAATTTCGACAAATTTTATATCATTGGAAAGCTAATTCAATTTCCTACGCAATGGCAATCTCAAAACTGAAAATTAATGAGTGTTTAAAGATTTTTTACATATAAATACTCATGTATTGGGACTTAGATTATGCTAGGAATATGCGGGGTATTATATGGTTGGGCATGTTTTTGGTCGAAAATCGATCGGGTTGCCCCAGGCAGGCTAAGAAGAGTCCGAGTGTAGGCATTTGGGGTAGGCGGGGTTGTTTGGGTGGTCAAACGGGCGAAACATCATGAATGGACTATTTTCGAGCTAAATCGATGTACTATAACCCACGGTTTATGGGGTGGCTCAAGCTCGGGGGACGGGTATATTTTTGGCTGAAAATCGATTGGGCTGCCTCAGGCAAGCTAGGGAGTGGCCTAGTGTGGGCGGGATCATTTAGGTAGTCAAATGAGCAAAACGACGCAAATGGGCCATTTTTGGAGTAAATCGGTGTGCTATAGCCCATGATTTGTGGGGTGGGTTGAGGGGTCGGATATGTTTTTGGCCAAAAATCGATTGGGCTGCCCCAGGCAGACTGGAGAATGGCCTAATATTGGCATTTGGGATAGGCGGGACCATTTGGGTTGTCAAACAAGCGAATTAACATTAATGGGCTATTTTTATGCCAAATCAGTGTGCTATAGCCCACAGTTTATGGAGTGGGCCCGGAGGTCGGGTGTGTTTTTAGTAAAAAATTAACCGAGCTACACCAGGCATACTGGAGAGCGGCCTAGTGTGGACGGGGCCATTTGGGTGGTGAAACCGGCAAAACGGCATGAATAGGCTATTTTCGAGCCAAATCGGTTTGCTATATCCCATGATTAGTAGGCAGGGCCCAGGTCAGGCAATTTTTTAGTCGAAAATCGGTTGGGCTTCCCCACGCAGGCTGGGGAACAGCCTAGTGTGGGCCTTTGAGGTGGTCAAGGCCATTTTGGTGGCTAAACAGGCCATTTACGAGCTAAATCGGTATGTTATCGCCCATGGTTTGAAGGGAGGGCCCGGGGTCCTTGTGTTTTTTTCCTGAAAATTAATCAGGCTGCCTTAAGCAAGCTAGGGAGCAACCTAGTGTAGGCCTTTGGGTGGTTAGATGGGTGAAACAATGCAAACTAGCCATTTTAGAGCAAAATCGGTGTACGAAAACCCATGGTTTGTGCGATGGGCTCGGGGGTTGGGCCTTTTTTTGGTAAAAAATTAACCGAGCTATCCCAGGCAGGCTGAGGAGTGGCCTAATATCGGCCTTTTGGGTGGGAGTGGTCGTTTGGGTGGTCAAACGGGCAAAACCAGGTGAACAGGCCATTTCTTAGCAAAATCGGTGTGCTATAGCCCACGATTTGCAAGGTAGGCTCGGGGGCGGGATGCGTTTTTGGCAGAAAATCGATTAGGTTGCCCCAGGTAGGCTAGAGAGTGGCCTAGTATTGGCCTTTGGGGTGGTTGGGTCCATTTGGGTGTTCAAACAGGCAAAACAGTACGAACGAGCCATTTTTTAGCCAAATCGGTGTGCTATATCCCAAGGTTTGTGGAGTGGGCCTTGGGCCGAACATGTTTTTAGCCGAAAATTAGGCTGCCCCAAACATGCTAGGAGCGGCCTAGTGTGGGACTTTGGGGTGGACTAGGCCGTCTAGGTGGTCAAATGGGCGAAAGGGCTTGAGCAGGGTACTTTTTAGCCTAATTAGTGTCCTAAAGCCTACGGTTTGTGGGTTGGGCTCGGGGTCCGAGCGTGTTTTTGGCCAAAAATTATTTGTGTTGCCCCAGGCCAGCTGGAGAGTAGCCTAGTATGGGCCTTTGGGGTGGACGGAGCCGTTTGGGTGGTCAAAAGGGCATATAGCCTACAATTCAGGGGGTTGTCCCAGGGTCCGGGTGTGTTGTGGGCCAAAAATCGATTGGGACGTGCCAGGGAGGCTGGGGAGTAGCCTAGAGTGGGTCATTTCAATATTCGAGGCTATTTGGGTGGTCAAACGGGTGAAACGACATGAACGGGGCATTTTTGGGCCAAATTAGTGTGCTATAGCCCACAGTTCTCAAGGGTGGGCCTAGCGTCTTGCTGTGTTGTGTGTCAAAAATTGACCGGGGCGTGCCAGGGAGGCTGGGGAGCATCCTACTATGGGCCGTTTAAATATTCGAGACCATTTGGGTGGTCAAATAGGTAAAATGAGACGAACGAGGCATTTTCAGGCCAAATCAGTGTGCTATGCCTATGGTTTCGGGGGTGGGCCCGGGGTCCGGGCGTATTGTGGGCCAAAAATTAATTGGGGCGTGCCAGGGAAGCTGGGGAGTGGCCTAGTGTGGGCCATTTCAATATTCAAGGCCATTTGGGTTGTCAAACGGGCGAAACAGCGCAAATGGTGCATTTTTGGGCCAAATTAGTTGTTATAGCCTATGGTTCCGGGGGTGGGCCTGGGGTCCGGGCATGTTGTGGACCGAAAATTAATCGAGAATGTTGGGGAGGCTATAGAGCAGCCTAGTGTATATTCGAGGCTAATTGGGTGGTCGAATAGGTGAAGAGTCGCAAATGAGACATTTTTTAGCCAAATCGATATGCTATAGCCCATGATTCTGGGGGTGGGCCTGGGGTCCGAGCGTGCTGTGGGTAGAAACTCAATCGGAGCATGCCTGGGTGACGGAGAGTAGCCTAGTGTGGGTCGTTTCAATATTAGAAGCCATTTGGGTGGTCAAACAGGCAAAACGGCGTGAACGGGACAGTTTTGGGTGAAATCAGCGTGTTATAGCCTACGGTTTCGGGGTGGGGTCGGGGTCCAGGCTTGATGTGGCCTAAAAATTGATCGGGCTATGCCAGGGAGGATAGGGAACGGCCTAGTGTGGTCCGTTTCAATATTTGATGCTAATTGGGTGATCAAGCAGGCAAAACGGCACAAATGAGGTATTTTTGGGCCAAATCGATGTGTTATAGTCCATGGTTCCATGAGTGGCCTCGGGGTTCGGGAGTTCTGTGGGCTAAAAACTGATCGGGGCATGTCAGGGAGGCTGGGAAGCGGCCTAGTGTGAGCTGTTTCAATATTCGAGGCTATTTAGACGGTCAAATGGGCGAAACAGCGCAAATGGGAAATTTTTCGGCCGAATTGATATGCTATAGCCCATAGTTCCGGGGGTGGCCTTGGGATCAGGGTGTGCTGTGGGCCAAAAATTGACCGGGGCATGTCAGGATGGCTGGGAAGCGGCCTAGTGTGGGTCATTTTAATATTTGAGGCCATTTCGGTGGTCAACGAGCGAAACGCCTTGAACGGAGCATTTTCAGGCCAATTCGGTGTGATATAGCCCATGGTTTCGGTGGTGGGCCCAGGGTCCACGTGCTGTGGGCCAAAAATCGATTGAGGCATGACAGAGAGGCCGGAGAGCGGCCTAGTGTGGGCTAATTCAATATTCGAGGACATTTGGGTTTTCAAATGGGCAAAACAACACGAACAGGGCATTTTTGGGCTAAATAGGTATGCTATAGCCCACGGTTCCGGGGGTGGGCCTGGGCCCCAGCGTGTTGTGGGCCAAAAATCGACTGGAGCATGCCAGGGATGTTGGGGAGCGGTCTAGTGTGGGCCGTTTCAATATTTGAGGCCATTTTAGTGGTCAAAGGGGGCCAAACAGCGAGAACGGGGCATTTTTGGGCCAAATCGGTATGCTATAGCCCACGGTATTCGGGAGGGGTTATGGGCTCGGGCGTTCTGTGGGATGAAAATCGATCGAAGCATGTCAGGGAGGTTGGGGAGCGGCCTAGTGTGGGCCGTTTCAATATTTGAGGCCATTAGGGTGGTCAAACGGGTGAAACAACGCGAACAGGACATTTTTGGGCCAAATCGGTATGCTATAGCCCGCGGTTCTGGGGGTGGGCCCGGGGTCCAGCGTGTTGTGGGCTGAAAATTGATCGGGACATGCTAGGGAGGCTTGGGAGTGGCCTAATGTGGGCCGTTTCAGTATTCGAGGCTATTTGGGTGGTCAAATAGGCAAAACAGCGTGTACAGTGTGCTTTCGGGCCAAATCAGAGTGCTATATCCCACAGTTTCGAGGGTGGGCCCGGGTTTCGGGCATGCTGCGGGCCGAAAATATATCGAGGCGTGATAGAGAGGCTGAGAAGAGGGCTAGTGTGGGTCGTTTCAACATTCGAGGCCATTTTGGTGGTCAATCAGGCGAAACTATGTCTGTCAAAGGAGTTGGGCCGGGCAACCCGGAATCGACCCATGTTAATTTACCGGGTCGTGGGCCGATCCAATTTTGGGCCTGTTTAAATGGTCCGGTTCAGTACCAGCCCCAATAATTTTTTTTAGAAACAAACTGGGACCGACCCATTATTCGTATACCGGTCCAACCCGGGTCAACCCAGTCAAAACCGGGTCAAACCTAAAAAAACAGAAATTAAAATTTAAAAGTTTTTTCTCCAATATACACTATATATATATCCCACCTATATACATTTTAAATACGTTAAACATTATAGTGATATACACACAATATATACACACTATATAAGTATGTATATATATATTACATTAGAAACATAGAAAACATGTCACATACACACATGTATACAAGCATACGTTAAATATATATACTACTTTAAAGCCTATAGAAAATATATACACATAATACATATATACGTACCATACAATATATGTACTACTTTAAATAATATACACACTATATAGTATATACTAGAGAAGCATGGCCCGTGTCAGCACGGGCCCAACATTAAGATTTTTTTTTTTCAATCTTGATATATTTAAATAAAAATTTTTAATAAAAGGATGACATATGTTTTCTATGATTCATCCAGAATCTAGCATGAGTTCAACATATGTTATTTTAATATGTATTTAGATAATTTAAGTTGTTAACTATTGTAATTTATAATATTTTTTTATGTATTTTTTAAATTAATAAACGTTACTTTTCTTGTCCAAATTTTTGTGGCATTAATAGTCAATTATATTTTAAAAATAATTTAAGTTTTTAATTATCTCTGGTTGTTGCGAAATATCTTCTGGTATAATCATATCTCTTGTTAATCCTATCTTTACAACTTGTATAACTGGTTTTATTTCATCATATAATATCTCTGCTGGTGCAGTATAACACTTTATATAAAATAAATTTCCTTTTGTTATTCTTTTGTAGGTAGTGAATATCTTGTATAATTCCTCCATAGCTGTTAGCTCTTCTCCGTCTTGGGTATATATGGTATTTAGTAGTCCATAGTCAAAACAGGTTTTAACTAGGCTTGGGTTAGTTTTGGGTAGTGCGATTAATTTATTGTATCCTTGTAGTTTTTGGGTTATATAATTGGTATTTGGTTCTTTGATGTCTGTAGCTCTGGGGTTATGGTTTAGAAAGGTTTGTACTCTGTATATATTTTCTATGTATTTCTGGGTGGTGTAGTTGTATACTTTTTTGTCTTGGTTTAGGCTATCTCGGTATGTGTTAACTTGTGGGGGTATGAATAAATGGTCTTTTTGTGTTTTTGGGGTAAATGATTTTTCAAATATTTTATTCATATTTGCATTCTGGTATCTTGGTTTATTAACTCCTTTGCTTGTACCTGCAGAAGTAGATTGATAAATGTTATGGGTTTTATGGAGTGTCCCAACGTCTCCTTCTAGCTCTGGATTTTTAATGTCTTCCGATCGACATAGCTCTGCACACTGCTGAGTTAGCTGATTTGTAGCTATAGACTTCAGTTTATCTTCATTAGTCTTTAGCTTTTCTATCTCATTACCAGCTTAATTACTTATAAAGCTAGAAATGTAAAAATACAAGTATGGGATAAGATATTAACAATAGAAGAAATTTATAATTATGAATTAACATCAAAAGATATACTTTTAGGAATGCCATTCTTAGATAAATTATACCCACATATAATAACCAAAACAGACTGGTGGTTTACAACACCATGTAAACAAAAAGTAAGAGCAAAAAGGGTTAATAATAAAATAAGAAAGAAAACTGATTGGATAAAAGGAAGTGAAAAAATTACACAAAAGTTAGAAAATATAAAAAATACTGAAGATATAGTAGAACTAGTAGTATTTTCGATAAATAAAACAGAAATAACTATATTTTCAATAAATAAAATAGAAATAATTCAGAAAAAATTAGAACAATTATATAGTGAAGATCCATTAAAAGGATGGAAAAAACATAAAACTACTATAAAAATTGAACTAATAGATAAAAATAGCATAATAACACAAAAGCCATTAACATATAATTTTGATGATTTAAAAGAATTTAAAATGCACATAGATGAATTATTAGAAAAACAATATATACAAAAAAGTAAAGTAAACATAATAGTCCAGCATTTATAGTAAATAAACATAGTGAACAAAAAAGAGGAAAAAGTAGGATGGTTATTGATTATAGAAATTTAAATGCAAAAACTATAACATATAATTATCCAATACCCAATAAGATATTAAAAATAAGACAAATCCAAGGATATAATTATTTTAGCAAATTTGATTGTAAATCAGGATTTTACCACCTAAAGCTAGAAGAAGAATCTAAAGAATTAACCTCATTTATGGTACCACAAGGATTTTATGAATGGAACGTGTTACCATTTGGATATAAAAATGCACCAGGTAGATATCAACATTTTATGGATAATTATTTTAAACAATTATCTAATTGTATAGTATACATAGATGATATATTATTATATACAAAAACCAAAGAAGAACATTTAAAATTATTAGAACAGTTCACAGATATAATAGAAAAATCAGGAATAAGTCTAAGCAAAAAGAAAGCTGAAATCATGAAAAACCAGATAGAATTTTTAGGAATACAAATAGATAAAAGTGGAGTAAAAATGCAACAACATATAGTACAAAAAATAATAAATTCGAAAGAAGAATTAGATACAAAAAAGAAACTACAATCATTTTTAGGACTAGTAAACCAAGTAAGAGAATATATTCCAAAATTAGCAGAAAATTTAAAACCACTACAGAAAAAATTAAAAAAGGATATAGAATATAACTATGATGAAAAAGATAAAAAACAAGTTCAAAAAATAAAATTACTTTGTAGAGAATTACCAAAATTGCAATTTCCAGATGAAAATAGAAAATTTATATATATAGTAGAAGCAGATGCTAGTGAATATAGTTACGGAGGAGTACTTAAATATCGATATGAAGCAGAAAAATAGAACGCCATTGTAGATACTACTCAGGTACGTTCAACGAGACAGAAATAAAATAGGAAATAAATAGAAAAGAATTATGTTCATTATATAAATGCTTATTAGCATTTGAACCATATATTGTATATAACAAATTTATTGTACGAACAGATAATACACAGGTACGCTGGTGGCTAACAAAGAAAATACAAAATTCAGTTACAACAAAAGAGATTCGAAGACTAGTTTTAAATATATTAAATTTCACATTTACAATTGAAGTGATCAGTACTAACAAAAATGTTATTGCAGATTACATATCAAGACAAAGCTACACAGACTGAAATAATAAGGAGTGATATAGTAAAATCATCGTTCGAAAGACAAAAATTTAATTTAAAACATTAAGAGTTAATTTCGCATTTTATGTCTATTTTATTTTTTATTAAATATTATTTATTTTCTTAATACCTAGATGACTCATAATAATTAATTAAGAGCGACTGATTATGTTATTACTATAAAAATTAATATAATTTTATCATATCCAATAGTAATCATCGATAATTCACCGAAATAGTATATTAATTAAATACGGGATGCTATATTTGCATATGCAAAATATGATATTATTATACATTATTGGATAGTGCATTATATTTATCTTTCACAATAATAAAATTTTACTATATATTTTTTTATTTCTTTTTAACTTAATACATATTGACCCAACACAAATTCTAAGAAAATATTCATTAGAAATTTATTTTATTAAATTAAATTTATTAATTTTTTTACTTTAAAAATTTAAAGTTCAGTTTAAATATTAGTATTTCTATATAAGAAAAAACTAATTTTAAAATTTAAATTTACTAAAATAAATGAATAAATAAATTTTCTATATTAAAGTTTATTAAAATAATAAAATTGATTTACTTTAAATATTTAGTTGCAATTAATTAAGATAATTTTTTATTTTGTCATGATTTATGCTGCACCGATAAAATTTTGAGAGTTGAATAGAACTTTTATCTATTTTTAAAAAAGTATTTTAACTTGTTAATTATTGTGATTTATAATAATTTTTACGTAATTATCAAATAATATATTTACTCCTTGTGTCCCAATTTATGTGGCTTCGATACAATTTTGAGAGTCAACTAAATTTTTTATATATCTTTTAAATATTTTAAGTTGTTAATTATTATGATTTGCAGTACTTTTTTTTATCTCAATTTATGTGGTATTTCTAAAATAATGAGAGTCAATAAAATTTCTATATGTGGTAACAAATTATTGGGATTTGTGGTAACAAATTAATTTTGAACAAGATAGCTAATTAAATAAAAAAAAATTACTTTCAATATGTAGTTATAGTTAATTAATATAAATTAATAGAATATATTAAATATTTAAATCATTATGATGAAACAAAGAAATTATTATATATTGGGTCATGCTATGTAATTAAGTGGGTATAGAGGATTTTTTTGGTTAGAGTCAATAAAATTTTTATATGTCTTATAAATATTTTTAAGTTATTAATTATTGTGATTTGTGGTAATAAATTAGTTTTGAACATGATAGACAATTAAATAAATAAAATTATTTTACTTCCAATATGTAGTTATATAGTTAATTAATATAAATTAATAGAATATATTAAATATTTAAACTATTGTAATGATATAATGAAATTATTGTATATTGAGACATGGTATGTAATTAAGTGAAAGTAGTTGGTATTTTGGTAATTGCAAGAGGTGGTCGAAACCACCTCTTCTATATAATAGAAATATAGTATTATAGTTATATATTACTAACTGATTTATAAAACATAAGCACATGTATACGTTAAATATATATACTACTTTAGATTTAGAGTGTATACAAAATATGTACACATATATACGTACGATTACGATATAATATATGTACTACTTTAAATAATATACATATAACATATACTCACTATATATATACTACTTTATAAAACATATACACATTTATACATTAAATATACACTCCTTTAGAGTGTATACAAAATATGTACACATATATATACCATACAATATAATATATGTACTACTTTAAATAATATACATACAATATATACACACTATATAGTATATATATAGTTATATACTACTAACTACTTTATAAAACATATACACATGTATACGTTAAATATATATATTACTTTAGAGTGTATACAAAATATGTACACATATATACGTACGATTACGATATAATATATGTACTACTTTAAATAATAAACATACAACATATACACGTTATATATATACTACTTTATAAAATATATACACATGTATACGTTAAATATATGCTACTTTAGAGTCTATAGAAAATATATACACATATATACATACCATACAATATATGTACTACTTTAAATAATATACATACAACATATACACACTATATAGTATATATATAGTTATATACTACTTTATAAAAACATATACACATGTATACATAAACATATACACATGTATACATTAAATATATATATATTACTTTAGGGTGTATACAAAATATGTACACATAAATACGAACAATTACGATATAATATATGTACTACTTTAAATAATAAACATACAACATATCACATTATACACACTATATATACACTACTTGATAAAACATATACACATGTATACGTTAAATATATACTACTTTAGAGTCTATAAAAAATATATACACATATATACGTACCATACAATATATGTACGACTTTAAATAATATACATACAACATATATACACTACATATATACTACTTTAAAAAATATATACACATGTATACGTTAAATATATATACTACTACTTTAGAGTGGATAAAATATGTACACATGTATTACGATTTAGAGATTATAGAAAATATGCTACTTAATATAATAATGTTTGAGGTTTTAAACTTAAAAGAAATTTATTTTTTCATTATGTGTATATATGTTGTTATGTTTAATTGTCTATTACTTAGTATAAAACTTGATAGTAAATTAGTAATATATTAAAACTAAGTATTTAATTTAAACTAGAAATTCAATTTAAATGGAAAAAATTACAAAGTAAGGAGTGAATGAATGTTATATTATATTGATTGCAAAATGATCCAAAATTTATAATGTACATGAATGAAAAATCTAGAAATTTTGTATTATTTTTTTCAACTCATCCATGTTAATATTAACAGGAACTGGCATAGGATAGTCAAAATCAATGGGGGCAAAACCATGCATTGGACTTGATTGTGTTGAGTTCTCCCTTGAAGTCATAATTTCTTCAAGATTCTGTTCGTCTTTCAGCTCCACCTCCATCCTTGATTTCTTTGTTCCGCTCTAATCCAATCTCTAAGGTAAACTAGAACATTCATAGCATTGCTTCCCAATGAGTGTCGGTTGTCTCCAAGTTGTTGTCGTCCTTGACTAAAAGCTCTCTACAATGCAACTGTAGACATTGGAACATTCAATATATCTCTAGCTAATCATGAAAGCACAAGATATTGTCTTTCATTATTCTTCCACCAAGCCAACGCATTGATCCGTCGTCTACGATCCTCTATCGGCATTCGAAGATAATACTTAAGATCTTTTCAAGAAGTTGGTGTGTAAGTTCCCGCCTCAATACTGTTTCAAACATTTAAATCATAAAAGTGATCAGCAAAACCACTATGTGCCGGCCTTTTAGAAGATGATGGCTCCTCGGGAGGATGAGGAGCGACAGTTGGAGTGATATTTGTCGGTACATCTAAATCAAGTAAATCAACATATTGGTTATATAATTTTTCTATGTAAATGTTCGAATCACTCATAGCCGTATAAAAATCTGTTTGTTCTTGTTCTTTATCTTCAGATTCAGGTTCAACATTTATCTCTAAGTTAGAATAAATAAGAGAACTAAAGTGGCACATAGTATTATATTTCATACATGGATTTAGTATAGCACCAACCAAGTAAATAGGGGGAATCGGAAGAAAATATTTTTAAATTTAGCAAATATTGCACCAACAGCTTCTTTGTAACCTTCTTTATTCTTATATGCTTTGAGCAAAGCAGAAATATCGATTATATATGCTAAAATATTACAAACAGTAGGATAATAAGTATCAAAAAATTCAACCGTAGCTATATACAATTTTTCCAAAAACTTAACAAGATCATCATTTACAGCCCAATCAGAATCATGTAGCATACATTCAACCGAATCAGCAAATGAATGACAATATTGATTAAAAGTTAGTGTAATAGAAACTTTATAAGCATGAAAAGTTTTTAAATAATCATACGTAGCATTTCATCTAGTATCGCATTCTTCAGGCATCAATGTCGGACTAAGTCTATTTTGTTCAAATTTAACTTTAAATTCTCTAAAAAAAAATTCCGATTATTTCCTTGAATAAAACCAACAACAAGCTAGATTTTTCAATATAAAGCTCAAAAAATTCAAGATCATCTCTTACAATTAAATTATATATATGGTAAACACACAAAACATGAAATATTTCAGGTAACGACGGGGAGAGATAAGTTGTTAACTTTTTAATAGCAGTCTTGTTGTTAGAAGTATTATCAAATGCAATACATAATACTTTTCTTTTAATACCATAAAATTCTACAACTTTACTAATCGATTCAGAAATAAATTCTCCAGTATGTCTACAATATTCATTATACAAAAAAGCTAGAATATGTTTTTGCATAACAAAATTACTATCTATCCAGTGACAAGTAATGGTTAAATAATCATTTTTATTAACAGCATGATCAAGATCAGAAGTTAGAGCCATTCTACATTAAATATTTTTTAACAGTGTAGATAAATAATAAACATATTGTGAATGAAGTCTAAAAATATCGGCCCGACTTGTACTTCTAGGAATATCATTAAACATAAGATTATAAATTGTTTGAATATAATGAATAAAAGCATCCGAAGAAGGAAAAGTGAAAAGAAAACAACCCACAACTACCATTTTTGCTATTTCTTTACGGTCCCTTAATTTATTATAATTCTTAATTAACTAATCGGTTGTTGGGTTCATTCTAGTTTGTGTTGGGCCACCAACAACCTCACCGCCACCTTTTGCAATAAGAAACTTTCTAGTGTGATTATCTTTTACATGTCTCATTAACGAACCCGTACTCCCTTGATTGCCTTCTCTTTTATGCTAATATACTTGTTGACAAATATTGCATTGCACCTTAGTTTCTCCTTCTATAGGTGTAAAAAATTCTCATACAATGCTAGTTTTTCTACGAATTTTAGGGACAACGAAAGTACAGGGAAGAAGATTAATCGATTCAGATCTAAAATTAGCATTTCCTACTGCGGGTGTCTCACCAATAATTTTATCATCTTCATCTAAATTAACTGCATCTACTTAATTTTCTTCTTCTATACCTTAATTTTCCAGAGCTTCTAAGTAATCTATATCGTGAGCACCTACACCTACTTCTTCCTCAAAAAGTTGACTAAGCGGTACCTAAGGCACACAGATATATCTACTACTTATACAACCTTTAACGCCACTAATTCGCTTTTTACTACCACTACCACTTTCGGGATAAATTTTTTCAACACTTTTACCGAGGTTTCTTAATTTATCCATAGTATAAATCAAACTAAATAATATTCAAAATATGCAAAAAATAATTAAAATAAATATTCAATAATTAATACACTAATTAAAAATTAAAAGTAAGAGATGAAACGACAATACCAAATTTTGAAAGTATCCACCCCTGGGTTAGGCCGTCTTGTGTGCCAAAAATTGACCAGGGCATGCTAGGAAGGCTGGAGAGCGGCCTAATGTGGGTCGTTTTAATATTCGAGGCCATCTGGTTGGTCAAATAGGTGAAACGACACGAATAAGGCATTTTCGGGCCAAATCGTTGTGTTATAGCCTAAGGTTCCTGGGTAGGCCTAGGCTCCGAGCGTGCTGTGGGCCAAAAATTAATAGAGACGTGCCAGGAAGGCTGGGGAGTGTCCTAGATGTGGGCCACCATTTGGGTGGTCAAACGAGCGAAACGGCGTGAATGAGGTATTTTCGGACCTAATCGGTATGCTATAGCCCACGGTTTCAGGTGTGGTCCCGGGATCCGAGCGTATTGTGGATCAAAAATCAACAGAGCATGCCAGGGGGCCTGAGGAGCAGCCCTGGGTGGCCCGTTTTACTATTAGAGGCTATTTGGATGGTCAAACGGACGAAACGGCGCAAACGGGGTATTTTCAACCTAAATTGGTGTGCTATAGCCCATGGTTCCAGGGGTAGGCACGGGGTCCGGGCGTGTTGTGGGCTTAAAATTAATCTGGGCATGCAAGGGAAGCTGGGGAGTGGCCTAGTGTGGGACGTTTTAATATTCAAGGCCATTTGGGTGGTCAAAAGGGAGAAACAGTGCGAACGTAGCATTTTTGGGCCAAATCGATGAGTTATAAACCACGATTCTGGGGTGGGCCCAGTGTCCAGGAATATTGTGGGTCAAAAATTGACTGGGGCATAGCAGGGAGGCTGAAAAGTGGCCTAGTGTAGGTTATTTCAATATTCGAGGTCATTTCGGTGGTTAAACAGGCGATATGGCATAAACGGGGTATTTTTGGGCCAAATTAGTGTAGAATAGCCGACGATTTCGGGGTGAGCTCGGGGTTCGGGCGTGTTGTGCACAAAAATCATTCGGGGCATGCCAGAGAGGTTGGGGAGTGGCCTAGTATGGATCATTTCAATATTTGAGGCCATTTGGGTGGTCAAACAGGCGAAACAGCACGAACGGGGCATTTTTCGGGCCAAATCAGTGCGCTATAGCCCACAGTTCTAGTGCTGGCCCCGGGGTCCGAACGTGTTGTGATCCAAAAATTGATCGGGGCGTGCCAAGGAGGGTGGAGAGTGGCCTAGTGTTGTCCGTTTCAATAGTCGAGGCCATTTGGGTTGTCAAAACGGCCAAATGGTGTGAGCGGGCATTTTTGAGCCAAATTATTGTGTTATTGCCTCGGTTCCGAAGATGGGCCCAAGGTCCAGGCGTGCAATGGGCAAAAAATCAACTTGGGCGTGCCGGGAGGCTTAGGAGCGGCCTAGTATAAGTCGTTCCAATATTGAAGGCCATTTGGGTTGTCAAACAAGTGAAATGGCGCGAACGGGGCATTTTGGGGCCAAATTAGTGTGCTATAGCCCACAATTCTAGGGGTGGGCACGGGGTCCGGGCATGTTGTGGGCTGAAAATTAATCGGGGCGTGCCAGGGAGGTTGGGGAGCGGCTTAGTGTGGGTCGTTTTAATATTTAAGGCCATTTGAGTGGTCAAACGGATGAAATAGTGCGAACGGGGCATTTTTGGGCCAAATCGGTGTGCCATAGCCCATGATTCCGGGGGTGGACTCGGGGCCCAGGTGTGTTGTGGCTCAAAAATCATGCTTGTTAGGGAGGCTAGAGAGCGGCTTAGTATGGTCCGTTTCAATAGTAGAGGATATTTGGGTAGTCAAACAGGCAAAACAGTGCAAAATGGGTGCTTTCGATCTAAATTGGTGTGCCATAACCCATAGTTGATTCTGGGGTGAGCCCGGGGTTCGGGCGTTCTATGGGTCAAAAATCAACTAGGGCATGGCAGGGAGGCTGGGGAGCGGCCTAGTATGGGCCGTTACAATATTCAAGGCTATTTAGAAGGTCAAACGGGCAAAACAGCGTGAACGGGGTATTTTTGAACCAAATCGGTGCAAAATAGCCAACGGTTTCGGGGGTGGGTTCGGGGCCCGGGCGTCCTATGGGTAAAAAATTGACCGGGGTATGTCAGGGAGGCTTGGGAGTGGCCTAGTGTAGGCTATTTTAATATTCGAGTCCATTTGGGTGGTCAAACAGACGAAATGACGCAAACGGGGCATTTTTAGGGCAAATAAGTATGTTATAGCTCGCTTTTCTGGAGCTGAGCTCGGGTTTCGGAAATGCTATGGGCCAAAAATTAAATTGGGGCATGACCGGGAGGCTGGGGAGCGGCCTAGTATGGGTTGTTTCAATATTCGAGGTAATTTGGGTGGTCAAACGGGCGAAATGGCGCGAGCGAACATTTTTTAGCCAAATCGTTGTGCTATAGCCCACGGTTCTGAGGGTGGGCCCAGGGTTCGAGGATGTTGTGGGTCAAAAATTAACTGGGGCATGTCAGAGAGGCTTGGTAGTGACATAATGTAGACCGTTTTAATATTCAAGGCCATTTGGGGTGTCAAACAGCCAAAACGACGTGAACGGGGTGTTTTAGAGCAAAATTGGTGTGCTATAGACCAAAGTTCTGGGGGTGGGCCCAGGGTTCGAGCATGCTGTGGGCCAAAAATCAATCAGGGTGTGTCAGGGAGGCTAGGGAGCGGCCTAGTTTGGGTCGTTTTAATATTCGAGGCCATTTGAGTGGTCAAATGGGCGAAATTGGCACGAAACAAATATTGTTAGGCAAAATCGGTGTGCTATAGCCCAAGATTCCAGCAGTGGGATTGAGTTCCGGGCGTGTTTTGCGCCAAAAATTGATTGGGGCATGCCAGAGAGGTTGGGGTGCGGCCTAATGTGGGCCATTTCAATATTCGAGGCCATTTGGTGGTCAAACGAGCAAAACAGTGCGAACGGGGCATTTTCCTGCAAAATCAATGTGCTATAGCCCATGGTTACGGGGGTAGGCCTGGGGTCCGGATATGTTGTGGGTCAAAAATTGACTGGGGAATACCAAAGAGGCTAGGGAGCGTCCTAGAGTGGGCCGATTCAATATTCGAGGCCATTTGGGTGGTCAAGAAGGGCGAATCAGCGTGAATGGGGTATTTTCGTGCAGAGTCAGTGTGCTATAGCCCACAGTTCTGGGGTAGGCTCGGGATCCGTGTGTGCTGTGGGTCAAAAATTGACCAGGGCATGCCAGGAAGGCTAGGTAGTGACCTAGTATGGGTCGTTTCAATATTCAAGGTTATTTGGGTGGTCAATCGAGCGAAATGGTGCTAACGAGGCATTTTGCGGCCAAATTAGTATGATATAGCCCACGACTCTAGGGATGGGCCCAGGGTTCGGGTGTGCTGTGGGCTAAAAATCGATCGGGGCATTCCAAGGAGTATGGGTAGCGGCCTAGTGTAGGTCGTTTCAATATTCGAGGCCATTTGGGTAGTCAAACGAGAAAAACGGCACAAACGAGAAATTTTTGGTCCAAATCGGTGTGCTAAAGCTCACGTATTTGGGGGTGGGCTAGGGATACGGGCATGCTGTGGGTCAAAAATCAACTGGAACATGCTAGAGGATGCAGAGAGGCCTAGTGCAGGCGGTTTCAATATTCTAGGCTATTTGGGTCGTCAAACAGGTGAAACGGCGTGAATAGGGGATTTTTGGGCCAAATCGGTGTGCTATGACTCAAGGTTGGGCCCGGCGTCTAGGCGTGTTGTGGGCCAAAAATTGACTGGGGCGTACCAGGGAGGCTGGGGAGCGGCCTAGTGTGGGTCATTTCAATATTCGAGGCCATTTGGGTGGTCAAATGGGTGAAACAGCATGAACGGATTATTTTGGGGAAAAATCTGTGTGTTATAGCCTACAGTTCAAGGGTGGGCCTGGGGTGCAAGTACGTTGTGGGCCAAAAATCAACTAGGGCATGCCAGGGAAGCTTGGGAGCGGCCTAGTGTGGGTCGTATCAATATTCGAGGTCAATTGGGAGGTCAAACTGGAAAAATGGCACAAACAGGGCATTTTCGAGCCAAATTGGTGTGCTATAGCCATGGGTTCTGGGGTTGGGCCCAAGGTCCGGGTGTGCTGTAGGTAAAAAAATTGATTCGGGCATGCGAGGGAGGCTGGGGAGTGGCTTAATGTGAGCTATTGCAATATTTGATGCCATTAGGGTGGTCAAACGGGTGAATCTGCGCAATCGGGGCATTTTTAGGCCAAATTTGTGTGCTAAAGCCCACAGTTTTGGGGGTGGGCTCCAGGTCCGGGCGTGCAATGGGCTAAAAATCAACTGGGGCATGCTAAGAAAGATAGAGAGTGTCGTAGTATGGGCCATTTCAATATTCCAGGCCATTTGGGTGGTCAAACGGATGAAACGACGCGTACAAGCCATTTTCGAGCCAAATCAATGTATTATAGCCCACGGTTCTGAGTGTAGGCCCAGTGTCCGGGTGTGCTGTGGGTCAAAAATCAATCGAGGAGTGCCAGGAAGGTTGGGGAGTGGCCTAGTGTGGGTCATTTCATAGTAGAGACCATTTAAGTGGTCAAACGGGCAAAACGGCGCGAATGAGGCATTTTTAGGCCAAATGAATGTACTATAGCCCACAGTTCTAAGTGTGGGCCCAGGGTATGGGCGTGTTGCAGGCTAAATATCCATCGGGGTGTACCAGGGAGGATGAGGAGCGGACTAGTAGGGGTCATTTCATTATTCGAGGCCATTTGGATGGTCAAACGAGTGAAACGATGCAAACGGGGCATTTACGAGCCAAATCTATGGGCTATAGCCTACGATTCAGGGGGTAGGCTTGAGGTATGGGCGTGCTGTTGGCCAAAAATCAATCGGGGAGTGCCAGGGAAGGTTGGGAGCGGCCAAGTGCAGATCATTTCAATATTCGAGGTCATTTGGATGGTCAAACAATTGAAATGGCATGAATGAGACATTTTTAGGCCAAATCGATGTCCTATAGTCTATGGTTCGAGGGGTGGGCTAGGGGTTCGGGCGTGTTGTGGACCAAAAATTGATCGAGAAGTGCTCGGGAGGTTGGGTAGTAGCCTAGTGTGGGCCATTTCAACATTCGAGGCCATTTAGGTGGTTAAATGGGCAAATTGGTGCGAACGGGGCATTTTCGAGCTAAATCGGTGTTCTATAGCCCATGGTTCTAGGGGTGGGCCTGGGGCTTGGGCATGTTGTGGGCCAAAAATTGATTGGGGCATGTCAGGGAGGCTGGGGAGCTACCTAGTCTGGTCCGTTTCAATATTCTAGGCCATTTAGGTGGTAAAACGGGTGAAATAGTGCTAACATGACATTTTTTGTCGAATCAGTGTGCAATAGCACACAGTTCCGGGGATGGGCCCGGGGTTCGACCGTGTTGTGGGCCAAAAATCAATCGAGGTGTGCCAAGGAGGCTGGGGAGTGGTTCATTTAAATATTCGAGGCCATTTAGGTGGGAAAACGGGCATTTTCAGGCTTGATCGATATGACAGCAACGGTTCTGGGGGTATGCTCGAGGTCCGAGCGTGCTGTGGGTCAAAATTCGATCGAGGCATGGCAGGGAGGATGGAGAGTAGCCTAAAATGGGCGGTTTTAATATCCAAGGCCATTTGGGTGGTTAAACGAGCAAAACAACGCGAATGAGGCATTTTTGGGTTAAATCGGTGTGCTATATCCCACGGTTTCAGTGGTGGAGCTGGTATCCAGGCTTTTTAAAGTGAAAAATCAACCAAGGTGTGCCAGAAATGCGGGGGAGCAACTTAGTTTTGGTTGTTTCAATATTCGAGGCCATTTGGGTGGTCAAATGGGCGAAACGGCGTGAACTGGGCATTTTCGAGCTAAATCGTTGTGCTATAGCCCATGGTTCTGGGGGGTAGGTTGAGGGTCCAAGAGTGCTGTAGGCCGAAAGTTGAACGTGGCATGCTAGGGAGGCTGATGAGTATCGTAGTGCATGCCATTTCTATATCCAAGGCCATTTGGGCGGTCAAACGAGCAAAACAATACGAACAGGGCCTTTTCGGGCTAAATCAGTTGTTATAGCTCACGATTTTGGGTGTGAGCTCAGGGTTTGGGTATGTTGTGTGTCTAAAATTGACTAGGGCATACCAGGGAGGTTGGGGAGAGGCCTAGTGCGGGTTTGTTTCAATATTTGAGGCTATTTGAGTGGTCAAACAGGCGCAATGGTACGAACGGGGTATTTTTTAGCCAAATCGGTGTACTATAGCCTATGGTTCCATAGGTTGACCCAGGGTACCGGGCATGTTGAGGGCCGAAAATCAATTGGGGCATGCCAGGGAGACTGGGGAGCATCCTGGTGTGGGTCGTTTTAATATTCGAGGCCATTTGGAGTGGTCAAACGGGCGAAATGATGGGAATAGGGCATTTACGGACCAAATCGATGAACTATAGCCTATGGTTCCAGGGGTGGGCTCAGGGTTCGGGCGTGCTATGGGATAAAAAGAGATCAGGGTGTGCCAGGGACGCTGAGAAGCGGACTAGTGCGAGTCATTTTAATATTCGAGGCTATTTGGGTAGTTAAACGTGCGAAACAAAGCAAACGAGGTATTTTCAGGACAAATTAGTGTGCTATAGCCCACGGTTCTGGGGGTGGGCTCGAAGTCCAGACGTTTTGTAGGCTAAAAATCGACTGGGGCGCGCCAGGGAAGTTAGGGAGCATCCTAGTATGTGGCGTTTTAATATTCGGGGCCATTTGGGAGGTCAAATAGGCAAAACGGCACGAACGTGGCCTTTTTGGGCTAAATCGGTGTGCTATAGCCTATGGTTTCGGGGGTGGGCCCGGGGTTCAGGTGTACTGTGGGTTAAATATTAATCGAGGCGTGTTAGGAAGGTTGGGGAGCAGCCTAGTGTGGGCAATTTTAATATTCGAGGTCATATGGGTGTTCAAACAGGCAAAACGTAGTGAATAGGGCATTTTTAAGCTCGGGGTCTGGGCGTGCTATGGGCCTAAAATCGACTACAGCATGCCGGAGAGGCTGAAAAGCGGCCTACTTTGGGTTGTTTCAATATTCGAGGCCATTTGGGTGGTCAACGGGGTAAAACGGTGGGAATGAGGCATTTTCGGGCCTAATAAGTGTGCTATATCCCACGGTTCCAAAGGTGGGTCCAGGTCTGGGCATGTTGTGAGCCAAAAATTAATCGAGGATGCCATGGAGGCTGGAAAGTGGACTAGTGTGGGCCATTTCAATATTCGAGGCCATTTGGGGTGGTCAAACTGGCAAAACGTAGTGAATGGGGCATTTTTGGGCTAAATCAGTGTGCTATAGCCCACGGTTCCAGGGGTAGGTCCAAGGTTCGGGCGTGCTGTGGGCCGAAAATAGATCGGGGTATGCCAGGAAGGCTAAAGAGTGGCCTACTATAGGCGGCATCAATATCGAGGCCTATTGGATGGTCAAATATGCGAAACAACGTGAATGGGGCATTTTTGAGCCAAATCGATGTGTTATAGCCCACAGTTCTGGGGGTGAGCCTGGGGTTCGGGTGTGCTGTGACCGAAAGTCAATCGAGGCATTCCAAGGAGGCTGAAAAGCGGCCTGGTGTGTGATATTTCAATATTCGACGCCATTTGGGTGGTCAAACGGGCGAAACGACTCGAATGGGGCATTTTCAGGCCAAATCGGTGTGCTATAACTCCCGGTTCTGGGGGTGGCCCCGGGGTTCGTGTGTGCTGCAGGCCAAAAATTGATCGGTACGTGTTAGGGAGGCTAGGGAGCGGCCTAGTATGGGCCGTTTCAATATTCGAGGCCATTTTGGTGGTCAAACGGGCGAAACGACGCAAATGGGGCATTTTTTGGCGAAATCAATGTGCTATAGCCCGCGGTTCTGGGAGTGGGCCCGAGGTCCAGGGCGTGCTGTGGGTTGAAAATTGATTGAGGAGTTTAAGGAAGGCTGAGGAGCGGCCTAGTATGGATCGTTTCAATATTCGAGGCCATTTGGGTGGTCAAACGAGCGAAACGGTGCGAATGAAGAGTTTTCGAGCCAACTCGGTGTGCTATAGCCCACGATTCTGGGGGTGGTCCCGGAGTTCGAGCGTTTTGTGGATCAAAAATTGATCGGGGCATTCCAGAGAATATGGGGAGCGGCCTAGACTGGGTCATTTCAATATTCGAGGCCATTTGGGTGGTCAAACGGGCAAAACAACGTGAACGGGACATTTTTAGGCTAAATCAATGTGCTATAGCCTACGTTTTCAGGGGTGGTCCCAGTGTTCGGGGGTGCTTTTGGCCAAAATCGACCGGGACATGCCAGGGAGGCTGGGGAGCGGCCTAGTACGGTTCGTTTCAATATTAAAGACGCAAACCGTGGGTTATAGCACACTATTTTAGCTCGAAAATGGCCCGTTAAAGTTGTTTCGCCCATTTGACTACCCAAACGGCCCCGCCCACCCCCAAGGCTCACACTATGCCTCACCTCAACTTGCTTGGGGTGGTCAAACGAGTGAAACAGCGCGAACGGGCCATTTTTGGGCCAATTCGGTGGGTGTAGCCCTCTATTCTTAGGTTGGGCCCGGGGCTCGAGCGCGAATTAGGCCAAAAATGACCATCCCCCCCATCAGTGTGTGGAGCGAGTTAGGGTGGCCCGATGGGGCCATTGGGTGATCAAATAGGTGAAATGGTGTGAACGAGCTATTTTCAGGTCAATTCGGTGGGTGTTAGCCCATGTTTCTAGAGATGGGTTGGGGCTCGAGCGTCGTTTGGGTTAAAAATTGACCGACGGTCCCTCGACGAAGTATGGAGCGGGTAAGGGTGTCCCGACACAGTCAGTGGGGCCATTTGGGTGGTCAAACGGGTGAAACGGTTAGAACGGGTCATTTTTTAGCCAATTCGGTGGGTGTTGACCCCCGATTCTCGGAGTAGGCCCGAGGTCAGGGGGTCACCTGGCGATTTTCACCTAAAATCAAGACCAAGGCCCGGGCCCACCCTTCGAACTGTGGGTTAACACCCATCGAAAGTCGCAAAAGCCCCATGATTCGCACCATTTTGCCTATTTGAGTTAGAATCCACTGGGCTTGCCGAACTAACTAGATCCATTTAACAGGGAGTCGGGGGGCCGCCGGGCAATTTTTGCCCCAAACTGGGCCTAGGAATTAGGCCCAACCCACCTCCAAATCGTGGGCTAACCCACTGAAAGTCTCAAAGAACCCACAATTCACGCTATTTCGCCCGTTTGACTTAGAAAGTGGCTCCATCAATCCCGTTGAACCAACCAGATCCACTCAACAGGGTGCAAGGGGTTGCCGAGCGATTTTTGCCCAAAACCCGGTCCACTCTTCGAACTGTGGGCTAACACCCAGAATGTCGTAAAAAAATCGTGATTTGCATCGTTTCGCCCGTTTGACTTGGAAATGGCTCCATCGGCCCTGCTGAACCAACCAGATCCACTCAACAGACGTTTATTTAATTTTTGGATGTGTTGAAGTTTGTATACCGGTTGTATATAATGTTTTACTGTAACCAAAACAAATTATGTTTTACTAGTTAGAAGTAATTATTATACATTGTATATTGATTGAAATTTGTAAAAGAAATATAGGTTAGAGTTATTTTTGCAAAATCCCACAAGGGTAGAGTGTATACTGACCTTACCACTACCTCATGCGGGTAGGGAAGTTATTTTCGAAAAGTCCTTGGCTCAAGTGTAGCAATTTCAAGTACAAAAGAGAATGAAACAACGAAGAAAATATTGCAACTAACAAAGGAAACAGTACAAAGTCTACCAAAAAAAAAAAAAAAAACAATGACAAAATAATGGGATAATTGAAACACAATAATTAATAAATTATGATAGATACTACAAGTAAGGACTACAATACTATGGTTAATATAACTACAAACACCTATGACGATAATAGATCTACTGTATACGCATTTTCTATTCTCTGCTATTTAACGCCTTTTCTATTCTCTGCTATTTAACAGCATGTCCTCGATAAACTGAAATTGCATATCACTTGACTTATCTAACTTTATTCTTACAGTGGATGTTTGATATAACCTGAATAATATAAGGTTCACAAATAACTACTTTTTTAAATTTTGCAAATCAAAACTTTACATCTCATTGGGCAAATAATAGTTTCTAAAAACAAATATAATTGAATAATCCAATTGCTTTTTCTTGTTTTGGGTTTATGTTTTCATAAATAATGTGTTTATTCTTTTCTTGAATCGAGAACCTATCGAAAATATCGATTCTATCTACATAATATAGAGATAATATTTAGGTACACTCTATTTTTAAAATTTTATTTATGAATTATTATTATGATGATGATGATTATTATTTTTTTCTTAATATGGGATATTCATTTTTGTCAAATCTTTAATATGGGCCCTTTTTCTCCAGTGATTTGATATCAACTCAACTGCTCCAAGTATTAACTATCACTTCATTTGTCAAATCTGTTTAAAGACAATAATTCTAGATTTTTTTTCACCTTTTTTTTTAATTTAATTTTTTGGTAAGTTCACTAATAGGCTCACGCTTCGACCTTGATTGTCATGGACTAATACTAAGATCGAATCCTAGACAAGCGTAAAAATAACAACAAACCATGTGAACATCGACTAATTTCAATTAAATTTGCACGTGACTTTGACTTGTTAAGTAGAGAGGTGAGAGAGGTGGTTCAATCGGTGTGATCTTGAGTAAAAGGGAGACAATTTAGTCTAAACAAGCAAATGAATGACCTACGATTAACGTTAACTTTATCCATCAAGATTGAATCACCTATCATAATTTTTTGCTTTTGATGAAAATTGAACACGTATCAGTTCAAATTATGTCACATAAAATAAAATGGAA
This sequence comes from Capsicum annuum, assembly GCF_002878395.1. NCBI lineage: Eukaryota > Viridiplantae > Streptophyta > Magnoliopsida > Solanales > Solanaceae > Capsicum > Capsicum annuum. The sequence continues at coordinate 39,053,832 of NC_061118.1, read as the reverse complement.
TGACAAATTTCATATTGCACCTACTAACTTTATTTAATTTCTCAAAAATAGGACCTTATGTCTTTATCCAACCACAAAAATTGTCTTCTCCATTTTCAGAAATAATTGGATCTAAAACTTCCTCATTTCTCTTTCAAACACTTTTTATCATGTCCAAAATGTATTGTTACTTTCCAGCCTTTTGGTGTTCTTAATTCTCTTTCTTTTTTTCTTTTGTTCTTTTATATTCTTTCAACTTTATGTCTCTTCTTATTGGAGGCAAACGATATTGTCTCCCATTAAAAAAACAACTAATAAGAACTTAGATAATGTTGGTTTTTGTGTCTACTTATCTACAGAGTGTTTCATCTCTAGCATGATATGTGATATTTTCTGTTTTTAACAAGAGATTTCAGGTTTAAAAATTGAGGTAGAAAGCAATTTTCCTTTTAATAAATTTTACATGGTGCGAATTCAAATTAATTGAATAGTGAGTTTGGAATACCAAATAATTAAATAAAATGATAAAAATCCAACAAGACAAATTTCAACGGTCAAAGGGTTTGAAATATTGTTTTTTAGTGGGTTCAGGAGTCTAGATGACAAACATGTAAGTAGAAGTGTTCAGCTTACAAAACGGACATAGTACAAGGGTCCATCAAACCATTTTGCCAATTTCAAAAATACCCTCAACATGAAGTAGACACGTCGATCAAGAAATTTGAAATTTCAGAAATACCCTCGACATGAAGCAGACACATCGATAAATATTTTGAAATTTTGAAAATATCCTCAACATGACGCATGCACGTCGACGATGAGGTGCTTACTTTATGAATGTTTAACTTGTTGCTCTTTGGACAAGACTTATACAACTCCACCAATTAAACTACATATTTAAGTCTCAATCTTGATGTCCAAATCAAAACTCACTAAGAATCACCAATTTTTTGTTTGATTTTTTATCAATATGGGACACTAGTGTTTTGTCTATTTATCTTTAACAATGAGGTGATGTGATTAGTAACTAATAGCTCAAGTGCCAACTAAACCTCATTATCTTTAAGTCTCAATCTTGATTGTCCAAATCAAAACTAAGTAAGAATCACCAATTTTTTGCTCGTCTCTTTTTTTAATATTGGACACTAGTATTTTGTCTATTAATCTTTAACAATGAATTGATGTGATTAATAACTCAAATGCTCCAAGAACTATCATTTCAATGGAGTCACTTTGTGTTTCTATGCACCTTTGACATGATACGAGATCTTATGTTAGTATAAAATTGTAATGAATTTGGATCTTTTTTGTGTGTGTGTGGGGGGGGGGGGGGTGGGGGGGGGGTGGGTGGAGGTTAAACTATGTATGCACTCTGATAATGCTACGTGTCTCTCTAGGTACTATGGTAAGCGCATTGACAAGCTAAACGCATATCGAAAGATATTTGTATACCATTTTTTAAAGCTTAAAGGTATATATGACTCAAAAGTATGACGATAAGTACATTGACAATCTAAAAGTATAACGAATGATATTTTCATACCATTTCTGAAAGCTGTGAGATATATTTGACATTTTTTCCCTTTATATATTATACCTAAAGCACTTGCTAGTGCAATAAGTTTAAGAGTCAAATCAAACTCTTAAAAGTTGATGTTACTAAGTTATTAAGGGTGGAAGTGAAATAAAGAAAAAAATATGTCCATTCAACTTTTTTCCCCCAAACCCTTTCTCTTTGTCCTTGCCTTCTAGTAATTTAAAATTTTATTACTACGAAAATGATTGCAAATAAACCTAGAAAAAATAAAAATGACATAATTACTGATCCTTAGGGTCGTTTGGTAAGTAGACTAAATAATTTGAGGATTATAATTTTGAGATTATAATTTTTGAATTATTTAATACCATATAGAAGGTGATATAAAATAGTCTAATGTTTGATGGATTATATCAAGACTAACTTTGGCATTAGTTTTATACCATGTTTGATTGATGTATAAATTAGTTTCGGAATAAATTTTATACCATCAACCAAAAATGATATAAATTTAATTCATGGGATATCCAACCTTATATATGTTTTAGGTGTTGGCTTGATAATCATGGACGGGTCTAGGGCGATGAGAGCGAGTTCTCGAGAATTCAATAATTTTTATATAAATTTTGAATTTTATTAAGAATTATATTATATTTATAAGAAATATTCTCGAGAATCTAATAATAAAGTAACCTTTTGATTCAATTTTATAGATAAAACTTATTTAAGCTTTGATATCCTTCTTGATGAGTGTTTGATTCTTCTTAACACGTATAATAAAGTTTCCTTTTAATTTCATGTTCTTCTTAACACGTATAATAAAGTTTCCTTTTAATTTCATGTTGCTGGTAATTATAAACGTTAAATTCTGAATCCAATTTTGTTATTGATAAGCTAAAATAAAAAGCAAATGACTTTTAGGATTTTTGTTTTATGAGAAATATAGGTTACAAAATAATAGAAATCCCCACTTCCATGAAAACTTATATATATATATTGTAGTTTCCAATCATCTTTTTGGAGTTGTCAAATCTACTTTTATAGTCCCCCATGTTTCAAATAAGCTTCTTTTTACCCCAATTACATTTCTTTTCAAAGAGTAATAACTACAATTTAAGTTTTTTTTTTTTTGTACAAACCAGTCTCCATTTTAGAGGTAAGTTTAAACTAGTCCCTTAAATATTTCTCTTAAGCAGCTTTTATTATTTAGTTTTTTTTTATAAGTGAACACTTTTTATTTATGTCAAATATTTTAGTAATATTTTCTCAGTTTTGAGTAGAATTGCGAAAAAAAAAAAGATATCAATAAAGTTTCATGAAATTCAGAAATTATTATAACAAAAATAAACCATCAATAGCAAAAATTTTAGTTCAAAAAGCTACATCAATTTCTAAAAAATATACAAAAGAAATAGCAACAACCCACCTCCAAACAACTTTTACAAATTTTGTTTACATATCAGTACCAACAACAATGAAATTTACACTAGGAGAAACATTAGCCAGGGTTCAAAATATATCTAAATTTGGGCGGAATTTACTGTAACATGACTTAATTTTTGGGAGGTCTTATGATCCCCTCGACTATTTATTAATGTATTTTTGGGGCATATATTTTTCCAGATGGATCACTGCGTGAATACACGCACACTGAGTGTGCAAGAGTCTGAAGATCTAAATGAATAAATATATGTCACACAAATACGATAATAAATAATCGAGAGGGGCTATAGAACCCTCGCAAAGCTGAGGCATGTTACAATAAATTTCATTAAAATTTAGATATATTTTTAAACTGTTTTTCCACTTACTTCCTCCGTTTCATAATAAATGAATTGTTGGACTTTGACACACAGATTAAGAAAAAGAATCAAAGACATAAATTTAACATAGTTTTTCATTTTTACCCTTATTCAAAGTACAGAATCATATTTATTTTATTCTTTTTTAATTGATGGGCCTTGATTGTCAAATCCTCAAGGGTAAATTTAGAAAAATAATTTAATAATTCATTTATTTTGAAACGTTAAAAATACTCTAACAATTTATTTATTATGAAACGGAGGAAGTAATAAACACAAAATCCCCACCTACATAAACAACTCATCTAGTACTGGTACTTTCTAATCATCTTTTTAGAGTTGTCAAATCTACTTTTATAGTCCCACATGTTTCCAATAAACTTCTTTTTGCCCCTACTAACTTTCTTCTCAAATAAAAATGACCACAATTTCAATACTTTTTTTTGTACAAACCACACATCAAGTTTTGTAAACAAACAATTGGATCACAAATCTTTTTTATTTCTCTTTCAAACACCTTTTATCAAAGTCCTAATAATGTCTCCCCTTAAGAAAACAACTTAACATGAACTAAAATATAGTTAGTTTTTGTGTCTACTTATCTACTAGGTATTATTTCTTTATCATACTATAAGTTAATGAGAAAAATCCAGCTAGATAAGATATATAGATATTTTGAAGTTTAATTTGGACTTTTTGTTTTTTTATTTCAAGATGGGAAAATGTTCAAATTTATTTTTGAATTATGTGAAATGATTCTATTTTATTCTTCATTAATAGTTGAGGTAGTGGTGTGTACACTCTATCCTCTTCGAATTTCACGTGTGAAATTTCACTGAGTATATTATTATTGTTGTTATTAATAATTAAGATCTAATATACTATTTTTATTAAATTGGTCTTAGTATATTCCTATGAACTAACATTGAAAGGTTTCCAATGAATTAACTTTTTTACAAGGAAATATTGTCAAGTTTGTCCTTGAAATATTTGAGATGATTGAGATTTACTCTTCAATTTGTTGAAATTATGTGAATTTTATTTTTCTTGTGAATTAAATCAACTACCATCATAATTCTTTACTCTAAAAAACTAAAGAATATTTAAGACCACCATTGTTCTAGCACTACTTTATTCAGGAGACATTGTAATTTGATATGAGGTATAAGGGATAAATAATTTTTAGATAAAATGAAGAATTATTTTATTTTATATGTGGTGTGAAGTATTAGTTAGTATCGAGATTATTTACCTCACAATTTACACCATAATGATATTAGCGATATCTCTTGATTGATACTAAGATATCTCGTGATTGATCCTCCATCAATATCACATCAGTGATTTAATTTTTATTTAGGAGAAGATTACAATTCTTTATTAATTGATTTTTTACTTATTTGATTTGCGTTCTCTTGTATATATACACAAACATATCAATAAAATTAATACACTTCTCTCCAACAGTAAAGTTTATATGGTATCAGAGCCTAAAAGCTTCATAGCATTTTTTTTCTCCTTGAAAATTTATGTTGTTTTTTTTATTCCTCTATCAAGACAATGGTTCCAAGCAATACATCCACGGAAAACACCTCAGTCACACCTCCAAACAATTCCTCTACTGAGAACACTTCCACCACACCTTCTCATGTGACTGCACCAAGTTCTCCCATAATTCTCACTATGAATAACAATGAGCAGTTGATCAGTACTAACGTTGTTGTTCAGACACCTCTAAAGCTCAACAATGCGAACTATCAGTTATTAAAATACGAGTGGGAAGCCATCCTCATTGCATGTGACTTTTTTCACTTCGTTGAACAGCCGCCAAGTTCAACAACCACTCCTTTTCATAAAAGGCAAGACCATCTCATCAGGAGTGCCATTGTTGCTTCTGTATCTTCTGATATTGTTCCCTTTGTTATTGATGCCAAGTCTTCCTATGCTCTCTGACAAAATCTGGCGGCAACTTAGGAATAAGTTATCTCATATACATGATGAGATAACTAATTTCGAGATAACTAATCCCAAAATTAGTTATCCCGAATAACTCTTTCCCAATTAGACGACCCCTTAGTGTCATTTTGTATGTGGATAAGAATACTAATTTCAAGTTTAATTATCATATATTTGATGTGAGGTATAAGTTAATTTCAAAATTATTTTATCTCATCATTTGTATTTCGAAGTGAGATTAGTACTATTTCATATGAAAGGCGGAAGAAAAATATTTCATGAACTATCCCAAAATTCACAAATATCCATACTTATCTCATCTCGTATATCAGACAACCCTTAAAAAAATAATGTAGAAATATATTTTTTGAAACCCTAAGAAAGCTCACTACCTCTGTCATAGCCTCTGTTTTTCGGGTAAGAACTTTATAATAACCTGCTCATTAAATAATAACTCGCAAATCACTTGAAAATATAAACTGCACCAGACTAACTTCAATACAATAAATACATAATCGAGCGACGTATATTATTTGATCCTTAATTTCTCACATAAAAAACTTAACTTTCAACCTTTCGATTATGTACTTATGAACTTAATATATAAATATTATTTTATATAATTTTAAAATATTTATTTCTTTTCATTTTTCACAAAATATTTGATATCAATTTTTAATTTCTTACTGGTAGCAAACTATAGTCCACAAAAGATAAGTACTAGCAAGCTCGTGAGTATTTTATTTTACCAATGTACAATGATTATTACTCTGTTGAAATAGCAAGTCGATTGTTATAAAAAAAAATGAATAAAGTCAATTCTGCAAATATAATAATTACAGGCACTAAAGACATAGTTTTAATTATTTAAAACAACAGAATTTTTTATTTTTTTTGTACTTTAAGCAAACTGGAAAAGCCTTAAAAGAATAGGGTTGTTTTTTTGTGAAATTAAAGACTTTTGTACTGTAAAGTTTTTGATTAAATATGATTATTAATTGTCTTGGTAAAGTAACCCCCTATCACATTTCACGTGATATAGTGAGTGAAATGAGAAAATTTATCTAATTAGAAATTTTGAATTTAGAAAAAAATGCAAAAAATATCTATAATTTGATAAAATTTATAGTTACACATTTTAAATTTCACGGGAGTCCTATAAACTCCTTAAATTATTTTTTATCATATTTAACTGACATATATTTGATACTTGGATCACTATGTGTCTTTCACGCACATTGAGCGTATAAAATTTTTTGAATAAGAGGCAAAGACATGTCACTTAAATACGATAAAAAATAGTTTAGGAGAGTCATATAACCCCCGCAAAATCCAGGATGCGTAACTACAAATTCTACCTATACAAATATTTTTCACACATTTTTCTCTTAAATTTATATCTTAAAAATAATTTATTTATTTTTATTGAGAACACCACTTTCAAAAATAAGTCGTAATATGTAAATTTAAATTAATTGAGTTTTAATATATCAAATCAAAATACCCAAAAAAAAAAAAAAAAAAAACTTCAATTTTGTTTTTAATATTTTCACATGTAATGACAGAGGAACAATCAAGATGTGGATGACCACATTTGAGTTTTAATGATAATTAATTGTTTGTATGTATTGTACAAACTTCCAAAGCTCACATAAAATAAAACCATATTTTACCACTTTCATTGAATTGCATTTAAAACACTTGTCTCTTTATTATTATTTTTTTCGTTTATTTTTACTTATTCATTATTAATGTAATATATATTTTAAAAATAATAAATAAATATATATTAAAAATACATCTGATAATGATTATAGTAATAATAAAGATAAAACAGACATAACATGATAAATAATTTTTTAATTTTCATAATTAAATAAGTAAGTTGGATAATTATTTTAGTATACTAACAAGTAAACAAACAAGTAAATTAATTTATTTTGTGGGAATATACTAGGTCTGTTGTTATTGTACTAACAAATAAACAATGACAAGGTACTCATTATATTTTTATATAGTGAAGTCTGAAAGGATAAAATGTATCCAATTTATACCATTATCTTTAAAGAAGTAGAAATATTTTTTCGATAGCTCATCAGCTCAAGACAAAAAAGATAGTAAATAAAACTATAATAAAATAAGACGAAATAGCAGAATATAATTATTTATATATGTTGGACATCTAAAGGTGGATAAAGAAAGTATTTCATTTATTTATTTTATGGTTCATTTTCCAAATTATTTTATTTTATTTTATTTTTTATTTTATGATCCATTTATTTATATATCCAAATCCCAAGGTCTATCTTTCCCCACCATAAGGATCTTTGACCAAAGTATAGAAGAATAGAAGCACCAAATTTCAAAGTGTGTGACTCATCTTTGTTTAATGGAAAAAATTAAATAATTTAATAAATTCATTATTAAATATTGTGATTAAAATAAAGGGAAAAAAAATTAGAGAAAATAACTTTAAATAAAACCAAAATTAGTTCTTTAATATTACACCTAATATTCGAAGGAATCGCTTCAGAACTAACTGCATACTTAAAGGTGGAATTTTCGATAAAAAACTCACACGACACATTATGAACTCAATGATATAAAGCTCGTTTATGGTTAATTGAGTTTGATGCGTCTGAATTTCAATTATGTAAGAATATATTAGTTTATTGTTTTTACATTAATTTTAGTCACATCCTCTAGCATTTTCTCGTGAAAAACCTTCTTCTAATAAATATTTTGTATATATGTTTTTTTGCTAATTAATTAACCTTTTATTGATACTTAACAATTTGTGACATAGACTTGAAATAAGTGAATTCACCAAGTATTTATCTTTTTGTTTATTCCTTTAACAAAATAAAAATACTACTCCATTAGTACCTTTTTATTTATACTTTTTAAAAAATCCACAACCATGCCATGCATGGAAATTAGAACTCTTTTATCTTTTCTTTATATACTTTTTAAAAAGTAGCTCCTTTATCAAACACAAGATAAAAGTGACTTTTTTAAATGAAATAGTTTTTGAGTTTTGATTGAGTGAAGGATCTTTTAAAAATAATTTTTTTAATCTTTTTAAGTAGGAATAAAATTTATGTACACTTTATTCTTCTTAAATTACTACAGTATGTTTTTATTATTATTGTAGTATTCTTTAATCTCCGCATGTATTCAGTATTATTTTAGAATAATTTTAAATGGAATGATTTAAGTTTTGACACAAATAACTTTAGATAATACAATTTGAAGTTCTCTAGAAATAGAAGTTATGAGTCTAGCTGAGCTCAATAATTTTAACTAAAAATATATAATCGAACTATATTATAATTTTAAAATAAAAGAGCAATGCAAAATAAAAAGACAATACATTACTAATAATAGATTACAATTTTCACAGCATTTTTGACCACCCCTTCATGACTACATAATACAAACTATTTTTTCTTTTCATCCATAATCAAAAAGGCTGTGAAAATAGAACCCCCTTTTTCCTCCTAACCTAAAATTATTATTACAAAAAAAAAAAAAAAAAGAAGCAAAAACCAATACATTAGTAAACTATTTTTAGAAACCTATTCTAAAAATAGAACCCGATGAACAAAACATCCTACGTTAGTAGAATTTGAGAAAAAGTCGTCACATCCAAAGAACATGATGTAAACGATCTTGCACTATATAAGCATTAGTAACTACTTCAACAGCTTAGAACATGTGACGTAACGACCATTCTATTGCTAATGTTCATGGTCCCACAACTCTACTACTACTACACACTTAACGTGAACACACTTAATAATCCCAAAACAAATAAAGGTCACGTGATCATCACCTAAAAGTCACGTGACCTCCACCGTACAAAAGCGAAAAAACATATCATCAAGCATTAGTAACTGCTTCAACACGACCATTCTATTACTAATATTTCATGATTCCGCAACCCTCCTACTACCACATCCATACAAAACCGATGAAAGTCACGTGATTTATCGGAGATAATCACGTCCATTCTACTACTAATATTCATGGTCCCACAACCCTCCTACTACCACGTAGGGTGTCGTGACCTCTGCAATACCGGTGAAAGTCACGTGACCATCACATATAAGTCACGTGACCTTCACCGCCATGCAGGAACGGCGAGCTCGCTCCGGCAACACCAGGTCGGAGGGAGAAAACGCCATTCCAAATTTCAGTGAAAGCCCTAATAATAATCCCATGATAGTAAGGAGAATTCAGCTGCAAAAAGCAATTCAAAAGCTCCTTCAAATCATCCTTATTGTAAATCTCCTTCTCCAGTATCATCTGCAGCATTGACTGTCGAAAATCCAGATACGGATCATCCGAATCCTTTTCGACAGCAACACTCTCTCCACCTATCCTTCCGAATCCCTGCACTGCCTTCGATGTCTTGAAGTCAGAAGGTGATTCGGAAGAATGTGGAGAGAATAACGTTGACGTATTCGTCCCCCATGAACTGGAAGACGAATAGTAATAACTACAACTACTTGATGAGTTGTTATTAGTTTTGTTTTTTGGTTTCTGTTTGATTCTTCTTCTTGAATGGAAGATGCTTGTCAAACCTCTGCGAATGCAGCTGCTGCTGCTGCAGCCGAGCTTTACGGTTACGTTGCTGAGTATGATTCTTCTTCTCCGGTGAGTTGTTGACATTTTGCTAGAGAAAAAAAAATAAAATGGAAGTTGTAGAGAAATTTTTTGGGTGATTTTGAGGTGATGAGTTAGTTATTATTATTGTGAGAAAAAGTGGAAATTGTAGAGAGATTTTGGGGGTGATTTGAGTTAAGGGGAAGTGAAGAGAAAGTTGTATATAAATATGGACCATGTGAGGTAAAGGTAAAAGGAAAGAGAAGGTATCTTTGTTAGGAGTGGAGCCATGTAGGTTGGGAGTTTTTTCTTTTTTTTCTTTTTATAATAATTGTACTATTCGGATCAATTTGCGTGCATCTTGATTAATTTTACGAGATATTTGACTTCTTCTACGTAGCAATAGGTATAATAAGATAACTCTGCCTACCGAGGTTAGAACGGAAGAAAAGAAATTATCTAGTGTTTATCTCTGTTGAAATTGAACTCGAGACTTTATCATGCTCAACTCCACTTCATTGAACCATTAGGTCCACATCCTTGGATGTTATGGTCGGATTTTTTTTTGTAAAAAATTATGCTCCATCTGTTTAAAAAAGAATGACTCTATATTGACTTGATACGGAATTTAAAAAAATAAAGAAAACTTTTGAATCTCAAAATTCTAAATTAGAGTTGTATCAAATATATCAAAATGTCCTTTAATTTTTTGGTTTTAAACACGTGTAAAAAGTTAAAATTAAAGTATTATAAAAAAACAAAGATTTTTTTTTATACAAACTATAAAAAAATCTGTCATTCGTTTTTAAAGGAAAGAAGTATTATTTATAGTATGACTAAATTCCTTTTTATCTTGACAATTTTTTTCCTTAATATAGATTTCAAAATAAGTAAATTTAGAAAAAATGTAACACATTTAATTGAGGGAGAAAGTGTGGATAAAGTCACATATAAATTGTTTATGTGCACTAAAAATAAGGTATCTTAATTTTTAAGATAGTGTAACAGCTGGTTTACTCAAACTTATTAATGACAGCCTATTTAGGGTCACCTATTCTCCCTATACCTTTTTCTTCCTTACAAGAGTGAGTTGTGTAATTTTCTTCGTTTCATTTTAAGTGTGGCTTAAAATTTTTCAAATTCATTAAATAAATAATAAATACAAGATATCATTTAAAAGGACAATTTAATATAATAAACTTTTATTTATATGTAAAGTAGGATGAAATCACAAGAATATATTATGTACAATTTTATATTTTATTTTCGTAAGAGGCTGTTTTTACTGCTCGAACTTGTAACCTTCTATCACATAACATAACTTTACCAATTTATTTTGATCTCAAAATTTTTTAAATGACTTTATTTTGAGATAGTTATTTTTAAAGTTGAAGCGATTATAGGAAAATTTTGATCTTTTTTTTTTAATGTGTATTAAAGCAATATACTTTCATTAGAAAGAGTTGACTTAAACACACTCTAAGGGATCATTTGTTCTGAGGTATAAGAGATAAATAATTTAGAGATAAAATGAAGGATTATTTTATTTCATATTTGGTGTGAAGGTATTAGTTAGTATCGAGATTATTTATACCATAGTGATGAAATAAAATTATCCCATATACATGGTGAGATAACTATTTCTGAAATTAATTATCCCGAGATAACTCTTTCTCAACCAAACGACCCCTTAAGCATTATCGTAACACTGGCAATTTTGGTGCTATGGCAATATCGAGTATCTAAGCGGAGTCAAAATTTAAAATTTGATATACCAAATTCAGCTCAACCTGCATATTTGTAGGTCGAAGCCTCCAAGGTTAATGGTTGACACAAACAAGTAGAGATTGTTTATATTATTCCTAATATTATGTATAAATAACATAAATATCAATCATTTTGGAAGTAATTACGCTCTCTCCTATTTTTTTAATTACTTTACTCTCTCTCCCTATTAATATACATAAACATAGTCGACATATACACAACATTCTGTGTATATGTTGGAATTTTTGTAATATGTTTATGGAGTTGGAAGTTTTTTTAATATTGGAAACATAAGTTGTGTATTTGTGTAATTTTTAGTAATATGATTTGTTAATATGCAACTTAGATTAATTAAGATAATAAAAATTAGTGCATGAATGTGAAATTAAATTAGTATTAAAAATCTGACAAATACAGTAGGTATATTAATCTAGGGATTCATAAAAAAAACAAATTAAAATAATCAGTTTAGATTTGATATACATGTTATGTGAGCTTCCTACTGGTTTACTTATGTCTTTTAAGCATTAAGTAAGTTCTTAAATCAGTTTAAAGATATTATTAATAATGTGATTTTATCTCTTTTCCATTAAATTCTTACAATTTTTCCTAAAAGATCTCACTTCATAGTTTTTTCAAGGGAAAAAAGTCAGAAATATACCTAAACTTTGGCGAAATTTGTTGTAACACGCCTCAACTTTGTGGGAGTCCTATGACCCCCTTCAACTATTTGTTATCGTATTTCTGTGGCATATATTTGCCCAGCTGCACCACTTCAGACCCTTACACGCCAGTGCGCGTGTATTCACGCAGTGGTCCAATTGGGCAAATATATGCCACGAAAATACAGTAATAAATAGTTGAAGGGGGTCATAGGATCCCCACAAAGTTAAGGCGTGTTGCAGCAAATTTCACCAGAGTTTAGATGTATGTCGAACCTTTTTCTCTTTTTTCAATATTAATATAAAATTTTGTTCGCATACTCAACGATCTCTCTCTTGAATTAGGTTTTATTTTATTTGGGTTTATACGTCTCCTACTCGAACTAATTAGTTTCACGTGGATCATCACCACTCGAGTTAATTTTTGAGATTCATTTTATACGACCAAGCATTTATTATTGTCACCGAAGTCCAAAGCTTAAAAAATTTGTGTGTGTGATGAGGGGTGAAAGTCATCGCATGACTTTCTATATACATCTACCGAGCTTGCAGCTTTCAGATAGGATTCATGGTGGGTCGCAACCCATATAATATAACTCATATATCAAATTTCAATCCGTCTCTTCGACTCGTGTTCACGCCTCACGGAGACTCCTTATGTCATTGTACACTTTGATTTTGGACCCGAAAATATTTCTGACCCCTTTTCAATCTCTACCCTAACGGGTGAGTTCATTATTTCTAGGAAAGTCTATACGGGTTATGTTACTTGTGTGTCTTCAAATTACTACCAGCGTGATATGATATTATTTGCTTTAAATCAAAAATCGAAACGATCTTTTTTCAAATAAACTTATACTTAACTGTCAAAATAGTAACTAAGAAAAATAAATTAAAACAAATCCAGGAAAATAAAAATAAATACTTACAAGATTTTTTTTTTTTTTTTTTTAGGGAAACAAGTAGTGTAATTTCATAATGAGAAAGTGAAAGACAATTTTGGCACAACATAAAGTTAAATAACTTATTTAGGACAGTACTATAATATATGTACTATATTAAATTATAATATATGTCTTGCACATACATAAGTATTTATGTGGCTCCAGAGAGGTACTATATATATCTCTTTTTTTTTTTTTGGACAGTTTAAATCAAATGTTATAATTTATTATGATTAGTGTATAGATTAATATAAAATATGTTATTAAAAAATTATGTATAATTTATTAAAGCAAATAATGAAGGACATAACAATAGTAACGACGAATAATGATAATTGTGAGTACAAAATAATAATGATGTCCAAGTATTAACCACAGAAAATAATATAGTAATATAAAGTTAATACTGTTATAACTATAGAAAATATTTACATAAGTTGTTTTATAAACTTTTCCTAATTAAGGACTACTTCGGAATGTGATGAGTCGATATGGAGGAATTGAATGATTATATTGGATAAAAACTCGTGAGACTAAACGGCCAAACACATTATCAACTCTAATTCTAACTTTAACTTTAAAAAATTATTATTTTTATGGCCAAACGAAACCTTATTCTTTTAAAATCTCCAACACGAGTAGCAGACATCAAATGAAACACCTCCCAAAAGAAAATACAACTTCATATATTTAAAATACTATTTAAAAAGTATTTTACTAATAGTTGTTCTATGATTTCGAATAGATAGTTTATAGTAGTATCATATGATTGTTTTATTTTCTTTATTAACTAGCAGTGTATTATCTCATTTTATTGTGTGCTTTTATGTTGTTTTGTTTGTTGTACTGTTCTTTGTCTTGATACAGGGATCTATCGAAAACAACCTCTCTACTTCATCTGAGATAGTTGTATGGATTGCGTACACATTATCCTCTCCAGATCCTGCTTAGTGAGAATACACTGGGTTAACAGAGGCGGAACCAAAATTTCAACTAAGGGGGTTCAATATTAGAAGAAAACCTAAAAATTAATTTCAATCATGTATAAATGATATATTTTTTCGTCGAATGGATTCGGATGACCCCCCTGCCAAAGGGCTGACTCCGCCCCTGACTGGGTATGTTGTTGTTGTTGCATGACCAAACAGAACCTTATTTTTTTACAATCTCCAACACGAGTATCGGACAACAAATGAAACACCTCCCCAAAAAAATACAATTTCATATAAAAATTAATTTCAATTATGTATAAATAATATATTTTTCCATCAAAGGGGTTCGAATAAAACCCCTGTCAAAGGGCTGGCTCCGCTCCTAACTGAGTATGTTATTATTATTGTATGGCCAAACGGAACCTTATTTTGTTAAAATCTCCAATACGAATACTGAACAACAAATGAAACACCCCAAAAAATACAACTTCATATATTTAAAAAATATTTTACTAATAAGTGTGATTAGTATTAATTTAAATAAAGATTTTCCCACTTTCTAACCAACTAGATCATGAATGCAAAGACAAAAGAATAAAAAAAAAATTAATGGAGCATTGAAGCAAATTCAGAGGTTTCTTGTATTCATGACAAATCTATAAACCTTAGGTGCAGTCAAGGACTTAAAAAAGGGTAGGCCATAAGTCATAAATACAAATAGTAAACTCTGAAAAGACATTACAATTGGGTGGATTTTTAAAAATTATAATGATTGAGATGCTATAAAAAAAAATAATAATAAAATACAACTAGCTAAATAAAAATAACATGTCATTGTAATCGATCGAGTTCAGGTTATATACGTTGTTAGTATAAAAAACGTCACTATAACATGAAATTATAATGATTGAGAAGCTAAAGAAACCCTAGCTAAATTAGAATAACATGTCATCGTAATCCATCGAGTTTAAGTTATATATATATATATAGTCAGTATAAATAACGTCAATATATTGAGAAGCTAAAGAAACCCTAGCTAAATTAGAATATCATGTCATCATGATCGATTAAGTTTAAGTTATATACATCGTCAGTATAAAGAACATCATGAAATTACAATGATTGAGAAGCTAACGAAACCCTAGCTAAATTAGAATAATATGTCATAATAATCGTCGAGTTTAAGTTATATATATCGTCAGTATAAATAACGTCAATATAACATGAAATTATAATGATTGAGAAGCTAAAGAAACCCTAGCTAAATTAGAATAACATGTCATCATGATCGATCGAGTTTAAGTTATACACGTTGTTAGTATAAAGAACGTCAAATAACATGAAATTATAATGATTGACAAGTTAACGAAACTCTAGCTAAATTAGAATAATATGTCATCATAATCGATCAAGTTTAAGTTATATACATCGTTAGTATAAAGAACGTCATGAAATTACAATGATTGAGAAGCTAACGGAACCCTAGCTAAATTAGAATAACATGTCATCATAATCGATCGAGTTTAAGTTATATATATTGTAAGTATAAAGAATGTCAATATTAATAAAAATAATAGGAATTTTATGTAGTTTAATAAAGATAAGTTGTGATATTATATAATTTTTTCTTAAATAAAAGGACAAAATAATCTCAATAGGTAGACGGAAAGAACATTTTAGTCTCAATAGGTAGATAAAGGGTATTTTTGCACCATTTCACATAGTTGAAAAACATTTTAGGCCCCTTTTCTGTTAATTTAAGACAATAAAATTTAAAAAATTTCTTTATCATCTTATATTACGTGTCCAATTAAAATCAGACAAATAAATTAAAATGGAGAAAACATATTACTTTTAACTCCTATAAAATTACCCTTTTGTACAAATTGCAACTTTTTTTTTTTTTTTTTTAAAATATTTTGTGCAGCAAACAATTAGTGCAATTCTTACACAAATTTCATTTCATGATAAAGGGGGTGACCTGCACCATAAATTCCATGTCCATTCATTTTGAAACAATCTTCATCATGGCAATGGCTCAGAGGCTCTTCATTGGTTTCTGCACACCCACTGTTACAATTGCAATCAATTGGAAAGATATATCACAAAATCATAATGAGAAAAGATTATAAAAACCATACATGATGCTGTTGCAGCGGATGGGACTGTTCCTTCCTTAATTAGAGGTCGCGAATTCGAGCTCTGGGTATAGAAAAATTCTCGGTAGAAAATGCTTCCCTCAAATGGGGCCTTATGCGGCGGCGCGAATCTGGATTAATCGAATTTCAATGCGGATACATGATGTGGCACATACATGTGTCTACGTGGACCTTCAGTATGTTGATTCATGCAGTGTGCCACGTAGGCCTTAAGGTTGTCAAATACTCCATTCGTTTAGAAAAGAATAACCGACTTTGACTTGAAACAAAGTTTAAGAAAATAAAGAAGACTTTTAAATCTTGTAACCTTATATTAAAGTTGTGTTAAATGTACTAAAATGTCCTTTAATCTTGTGGTCCTAAACATGTCATGTGAAAAGTTGAAATTAAAATATTGCCAAAAAAAGAAAGGGGTCATTCTTTTTTAAACAGAGAGAGTATACGGTTTTAATTAGTTCAGAGGGTAATAAGACCCCCTTTAAGTTGGAGTGTATTGTATCTCAGCAGTTTCGTGTATAGTTTAGGGTGAAAATAGTGTAATATCTCTATATTTTCACAACTCCACCTAATACTCCCTCCGTTCTAAAATAATTAAATTGTCGAAATATGACATATATTTAAAAAAAAAGAAAGACATAAATTAGTCATGTTTTTTTATTTTTGCCATTTTCAAACTTCAAAACATTAGTAATGGTCAGTGGAACTCATCCTTGAAAATTTAATTAATGAAGGGTAAAATTGAAAAAAAAAAAATTCAGCATCTATCTTGAATAATGAACAATTCAATTATTTTAAACACTAAAAAATACTTCAACAATTCAATTATTTTAGAACGGAAGGAGTACTTTTTAAGGCAAACAACATAAATTCCTACGGTTTGAAGGTTAATTACAGAAAATCTCGATTTTGAGTCTGTTGAAATACATAATTAACTCTTGATACATCTAACAAAAATATTTTTTTTTCTTTGTAAAGATACATAATTAGCTCCCGATATAATTTTTTTGAGTTAGGATCTGTCAAGATGCATAATAAATCTAATGAAGATACATTTTTTCTTTTGTAAAGATACATAATTGACTCCCGATACATTTTTTTCGATTTTGAATCTGTCGAGATATGTAATTAACTTCTGGTACATCCAATGAAGATACATAATCAGTTGAAATTTTTGTAATTACTTTGTAAGAGTGAAAATTTGTGTAAATAATGGGAAGTTAAGGTGTACGTTTATATTAATTTTCCTACTTTTTATAGCTTCTTCCACTTCTATTTTGACATGAGAGTTTATCGAAAACAATCTTTCTACCTCAATAAAGAAGAGAGTAAGATTTGCGTACAGTTGCCTTTTTCAAAACTCCACTTGTAAGATCAAACCGAGTATGTAGCTACTGTTAATTGGCATAATACATAAACATACACTTAAACTTGCTTCATCTGACAAGGAAGCATTCCAACTTTAAGTATACGTTATCTAAGTTCGTATTTAGTTGTTTTCTTGATGGGAGACAATATATAACTCATCGAAAACAGTCTTTCTACCTCAATAAAGAAGGGAGTAGCATTTGCGTACACCGAATATGTAGTTGTTGTTAATTGGCATAATACATAAACACATACTTAAACTTTTGCCTCGACTGACAAGTAAGCATTCCAATTTTGAATATACATATCTAAACACCTTAACTCATTCCACAGTGTCAGTTGCACACTCCAACTCACAAATTAAAATGGCTACCTAGAATATAGTATTCTAGACGCCTCTAAAATTTATGCGTCACGTCAACATCGGGTGCTAGCTAGGCCAAGTTTAAATGTATTATGCATTGTTAATTTTAACAATGATAAGTGTTTAAGCTATCTTACCTGATAAGTTCTATCTATCTTCTACCAACACAAATAGGCAAGTATCTATGCCTACTTATATTCAAGTTAATGGAGAAAAAACACTTACAACTTTTGTTTCTGTTAAAATTTGAAGTCTAATCAAATAATATTTTCAAGACATAACAGGAAATTTTTGACCTTTAGGCCAATTATGAAGCGTACGCGATGTGCGTATATATCAGTATACTGTCACGATCACATATTAGCTCGATTTTATTGACAGATTGAGTGCGTTTCTAGAAAAAATAACGGCTGCGCGGAGTCTATTTACGAAAAATAATTCTTGATTGAGCCAGAAACATGTTGAGCTACCCATGTTGAGCCAGCTTCTGTGCAAGAAAAAGCATGAGTGTAACCCCCTCTTTCTACTGCTAGAACAGCACCTGGTACCTTAATGGAGATCTGTAAGAAGAAAAGTGGTGATTAGATCAATTTCAAGCTAGTGATAAGAAAATAAAGTTGGTCATTATAGTTACGATTAGACATGACATGGAGCAGTTACAACTTATCGAAGACATGACCCTAGATAGGAATGTATGGAGAACGCGAATTAGATTAGAAGGCTAGTGCGTGTGGGTGAGTCGTAGCCAGTAGATAGATGGGCTTTGGTTGGTGTAGCCTTGCTAGTAGTCGTAGGGTTTTGCACATAGGTTGGAGTGTTTAGTTAATAGTGTATAGTACTGCTTTGTGGGTGCCTTATTTCTGTTATTTCATCTTGTTTCATGTTTTATTACGACTCTATTTACTATCCTTTTGTCTTGAGCCAAGGGACTATCGGAAAGAACCTCTCTACTTCTTCGGAGGTGGTGGTATGGACTGCGTACATTTTGTCCTCCCCAGACCCCACTAGGTGGGAATACGCTACACAGGGTATGTTGTTGTGGTATTACAGTTATGCCAAAACTAAAATAGAAAGGAGTGGGGGGTGGGGGGTTCTCTTGTGGGGGTGCTTATTTGGCACAATGGGATTATGGGATGAGTTGACTAGTTACATCTTGTAATAGGTGGCAGCTCCCATGTGGGTATCTACTGTTGTCAATAATGTTGGTGTCGAAACCTTGAAGCAATGGTAAAGTTGTCTCTAGTGTGATCTATATAAGTCACGAGTTCAAACTATGGAATTAAACATTGGTGCTTGTGTGGGGATAGGATGCGTACATTACACAACCTCTCGGTTGCGACCCTCCACGGGTCTTGAGTTAACGCATGATGCTTCGTAAACCAAGCTGCCTTTCCTTTTTGGTATCAAAGCTAGTTTCGAGTAATAATAAAGTCAGTCTCTGTATGATCTATATGCCGCGGTTTTGAGCTGTGGGAGAGCCATTATTAGTTGTTCGGGGTAGACTACCTACATTGTAATCCCTCGAGATATGGTCCTTCCTCGAATCCCGAGTGCAAGAAGAATGTTTCGTGCACCAGACTTACCCTCTTTTTTTGTTGTCTAGGCCAGTTTACTAGTACCTTTAACTATTCGACCGGATACATATTGCCTCCAGTAGGTGAATATCTAATTGTGCGATGTGTTATACGATAGTAAAGCCATAAGGTCAGATAGTTATCAACTATGTTGCGCGGACTCTTCACTTTCGATGCCGCATCAATGTTGGATTCTCCAAAAGTACACTAGTTTTAGAGAATCCGACATGCATACATTGACATTTTTGAAGAGTCCAAGCAACATAGGTTATCAAACTACATCTCTAGTCTATCCTAAGGTTTGTCGCGAATCTTCAACTATCCAACGCATGGTCATCTTCAGCATAAAGATCATGTCGGAATTCACCTTGTAACTATACATTGCTAACAAGTTACCATGCTTATACTAATAGTTTTAACACTAAAAACCGCAGCTTGGTGCACGAAGGTAACCAACATACCCTAACGATGTAGACATCAGCGACTGATTCCACGGCTTACCGTGACCAAACTACACTAAGTTTTTAGGATTATTCCTTCATAACAGGCATCACCTAAAATCATAATTAGAAACACACTATTTCTTCTTTGTGACTTGTAGAGAAGATTAAGCCTATCGTTATCTCTTGAACATCCATATTTCAGGTGGAACAAGAAGAACAGTGTATCCCACATAACGTTCAGTCGACATTTTACTTGAAAGTGATACATAAAATGGGACGTGTATCATTTCCTCAAGTCGACAGGCCTCACAGGCCACCTGAATAAGCCTGATACACACACCCACTCCGTCACATTTATGACATCAGAAATCTGATATATATATATATATACTCTAATTTCAGTAACAAATGAATTTATCCACTTCCTAGCTCTTTAGAAAGTGATCGTATGACTCTGGTTTCTAATACGATAATCAAGTTGTGGCAAGAGTTTACACCCTTTATATTTATAACCGTGGTGTCCGGATCAACTTGCCACACATTGATTAATTACACGGTAACTACTACATCCCACCAGTACATGTACCGGGTAACTCTATCAATCAGTCTTGAATAAATGAGAAGAAATCACCTAGTATTTTTGCCTCCTTTAGGATTTGAACTTGACACTACATGGTTCTCAACCAACTTTCATTGACTACTAAGTCACATCCTTGGGTAATAAGATAATCAAGTTGTTGCAGGAATTTACATTCTTCAGCAACACAACGAAATCTACAACTAGACGTCTATTTTTAAAAGTATATGTATGAGTGCTAAGTTTAAGTTCATTATGTTATGGAGGGATCATTAGATGATAAAAGGTTAAGAATGACTCGACTGATAAGCTAAGAAAACATACTTGAGATCTTAAAACATCATGCTCATTTCAACTAGACATAAACTCAAAAGAGCTAAACTCACAGCTTGCGCAACTGTGATGATAAAGCATAAAAAGTTTTAAGAATGCTGGTCAGATCCGGATCGAACAGTAACGAGACATCATACGCACAGTAAATCTCTGTAGTTTCACATTTTTAATATAAAAAGGAAAATCTAATCAATCAAAGATGCCAGCAGTATTTACCTCTTCATAAAGATCTAAGGGACCCCAGTGATCGTCGACTCCAAACAAAAATGCCATCTGACTTTTCTTTTCCCTCATAAACGACCAATCAGGTACCTCAGAAAGCTAATACAGAAGGAAAAAGAACTCATAATTAGGATAGACTGAGAAAACTTCTACCAACGAATGCAGATATGCACGAATTCGGGTCAGTTGGGGAAATACACTTTTCTGACTCATCTTTTAGCTTGAAAATTAACGATTTTCTACGGGAGAATCATGCAGTAGCCTGTGGTCCAAGCTATTAGTGTTATATAAATGATACATGTGGCTGTCGCGCAACAAAAATCAGTCGATTTTTACCCTTTATATGAAAAATACAGTCTCAACAGCTATCTCTTCCTAACCACTATCATCTTTAACAAGAATATTTTGCATGAAAAATGTTATGGAACTTATAAACCAACTCGTGATTAGATCGCACTGAATCAAAGAACGAATAACCTTAGAGCAATATATATCATGTGACAAGGATAAAATTACCTTTTCAAATTCGGTCATTGCCATGTATAGCATGTTCTGAACAGTATGATACTGAAAAGCATATTGCAGTGACCAACAATGATTAGTATCTGAACTAAGAATACATATAGATGTGTGACTTTACTATATCCAGTATCACAAAGAACGAAAAAAAATTGTTTCTTGATGAAAACTGCAATGAAACCAATAGACAAAGAGGTTAGTGATTTTGTACTTCATTTTGAACATTTGCCATCAAGATTACAGCGAGTATAACTAGGAGCACACTGCAGCCATCTAGCTATATAATTCTTCAGCAACTAGCTAATTTACGAGGAGCCGTCATAAAAAGTTTCAGCAACTAGGTAATCTACAAGGAGCCATCATAAGATGATAAAACAGTGGGCTAAAATATGGAGGATTTCCAAATAACCGTGTGTTTACAACTACATCTACCAAGAGTGTGTACTTGTTTACCTTATTTATGATGAGTTAACCAAAAGTTCACAAGATTGGTGTGTACTGTTTGGACACAAAATTGTGCTAAATGGATAAAACGATTAAGAGAGTCGATCAAAAGCTTGAACTACAGAGTATGAATTGCAGGTTTAGATTTTAGTTAGCAAAAGAAGAATAAAATTGGAGTGAGACCAGATGAGATTGCAGTTTCCAAAATGCAGACTATTTATATATTTACGCTAATGTTCCCAGGAGAAAGGCATTGGTAGAGGAAAATTAAAATATATAATTAAAAATGAATGGCTAAAATAGGAGAGGCCTACGTAGAAGGATACCTACTAAAGTTGTAGACAGGTTCTATAAAATTGTTGGGAGACCACACTACCACAGTGAATTTGATACCGTAATCCCCCAACATATCCATAAGATAAGTTACTTAGAAATGCGGAGATGCAGTATGCACATATTTGTCAGAAAGGACAAGTAGCACATAGAGTAGAAAATAATAGGTTGTTCTACAAGATTGTTTGGTCGTGTCTTTTGTGGACCTCCAATTGCACGGTCCTTAAGCGTGGCAACATTATGACCAAAAGCTTTAGAAGGGGACAAAGTAGATCTAAAACACACGGAGGAATTTCTAGGAATCCATATGGACTAAGCCCAAAAAAAAGAAAAAAAAAAGGAGCAAAGTGTCTTTATATGTGACACCAAATAGTTGAATTAAGGTTAGTCGTTATAAGAACACTTGCACTAGATTCCGTGTTTAACAAGAGTCTTAATAAGTTTGGATAGAGATTGATAAGAGTGTAAGGATATATGTGAGATTTGGAGAATCCCTAAGTTGTCCTAGAAGAAATTAGTGAGGTAGAGGATGAAACGGACGCAAATGGATAATGATTAAGGATTCACATAGCTGATCCATACTATTCTGAAATTAAAGTGTAATTATTCTCGTAAAAATTAGGATTTGGCCATGTTTACCTATATAATGTCATTTCAACTTTGATGGATTTGAAAGGGGAAAAAAGACAATGATGTTCACTTATCATCAAAATTGGCGTGGTTTGGCTTTTCATAGTTGTTCTGGTAAGAGCTTTAACTTGGCATTTCGGGGAAGAATTGATTTACAAATCAACTTGGCAAGTAGAACTCATGGATCATTTATCCAAGAGAAAAATGTAGATTTGGAACTTTAGGATGGACTTCACCTCTTTTTTTGATTTTAAAGGGAAAGAGGAAGCCCCGAATGTCAACTTCTTCACGAGTAACTGGTTGATCTAATATTTCGGTTCCGATTACCGCCAGTATTAAAGAGAACCATACGAAATTGACCCTCACCCTGAGGACATGTGTACAGAGAGCCTCCACCGCAGATGGACACCAGGAATTTCCCACAGAGTTTTTCACCAGAATCCTGGAGATCCAGGCTGGTAACAATCCCAGAACTGCGACAATTGAACTAACGCCCGTACATAAAATACGAGATCTACAAAAATTATAACCAAAGAACATCAGTTTTTTTACAGTAATTGCATTAGGAAGACAATGCCCACACAAATATCACACACAAACAGGAAAAGAAATGATAATATACTCAAAAGCAAAAGTGCCCCTCGATTTGTCTATCGGATATTTTGGATAGATGCCATTAAGTCCGAAATGAAAGAATTAGAAACTCTTCAAACTCTAAACCACAACTTACGTTGGGAGATATTCTTAAAACAAGATAAATCAACAGTGGCAAGAACCAGTTGCAAACAGTCTACAAAATAGACCTACAAACTAGAACAATAGAAGTTACATGTCGAAAAATAAAAACTACAGCCCGTGACTAGTTGGAAATGCTTATCAAGTTGTATGATCTGCAAAGAGAATTTGAAATTTCGAATGAAAAGCAATCTGATTGCACATTGTCACCACCCAAAATATGTAATATAATATTAACAGAATCTATAACTGTTTCATTGAGAATTGAAAACAAAGGTTCAGACTTAAAGCAAGAGAAAAAACAAAATACTCGTTGGTCCCAAAATGGCAGGATGGAAGGTAAACAGCTAAAGTACAAAGCTCTCACTTCAAATAGAGAACTGAAAATGGGGGGAAAAAGAGATTTACGCTGCAATCTTCTTAATAATAGTTTGTGTTGAAGACTTTGTGTTTACAGCTAGAAATGGATACAAGCAAATACAGTATGTCACCTAGAAATCAAAAATAGAAGTATCAGAGTGAGAATTAGGATTTTGAAACAAAGAGGCATCATAGTGAAGAAGTTTATACACAATATAAAGAAGGAATTCTCTTCACCTTTTCTTGAAATCTCTTAAAAATGTCTAGAGATATGTATGAGCCAATAGAATGACCAACCTAAGAACGGAAATCAAAATCAGCCAATAGCATAGATTTATCTTACAACACATGAAAATTCTAAGACAACCAGAAACTGAGAATCTGACTATCTACATTAATGTCAAGTTCCGATTTCTTATTATAACTTTTTGAGGGTTTCGGATTGAGATCCGAGCGTATTGTGATAATGAAATGATGATACAGAGCAAGAATCCAAATATAACACGCAAATAAGAGTAATTTGCATATATATTAATGCAACTTCCAGTCTTACCAGTACTATAGGAACTTCAACATCCTGCAGCTCATGTTCTATGAAGTTTATCTGGAAAAGAAGATTTGAAACGAAATTGAATCAAGAATACAAACTGATATAGACCATTCTTTTGAAAGGAGCTTTTTATGCGAGTCCCAGGGCACGAACTGGAGTGGGGCATACAAAAAAACATACTGATGATAGTGGAGGCGTAAGTTCTGTTGCCTGCACACTATAAAGTGAAGCACATGCCCAGGATCAAAACGTGCCACAAGAAGAAGTCTCATGCCTACTGAAACTTAAAAATATTGCACGTAATTTTGACAATTCCATTGTTTTTCTAAAGCCCCCTTCGTTACCCAATTCCTTCTCCATCAAAGAAAAAGAGACATAACTCGTAATATCAAGGCTGGTCGGCAACCCTGAACCTGGACAAATCATCTTCAGACCAGTCGTACCGACTTTAGCACGATCATCCTGCTTTACCCTTTCCTTTCTGTCACATTAGTCTTTGGATTTTCATTTTTTCGAGAGCTTCTGTCTTTGGCATGTTATTTTCTTTGATGCTGATTCACCTTCTATTTTCTGTTTTTTTCCTTACTGAAGAATGCAAGAAAGCATTCACTAAAGGTCCAAAGATTAAATTCATGTGGAATGCGACTTTGGAAGAAGTACGAGTTGTTGCATCTGGAAATGGTAATGGGTTGTTTATCTGGAATTTTATCCAACCATGGGCAATTCCAAAGACTAGATCTTTATTTTTTTATTTTTTTGAAAAAACTAAAATGAGGTAAGAAAATTACCTTGTGATCTGTTTGTTCTTGCAGTGAGAATAGCCTTCCATTCTCCCAATTCTAGCCATTGGAACAAATCATGCAACTATGTTAGCCATGCAGTTGTTGGTGTATTAGTGCCAGCTGAAAGTGTAAAATGAGATATTAACATATAACAACGAACATTCATCTTTAAAGACTATTGAGTCTATTAGGTCAATCGAATAAGGGAGATCATCCCATTGTCTTCACATGAGATGCAATCGGAGAACTAAAGGGGTTACAAGGAGTAGAGATAATAGAAAGGAAGACAAAAGCCAAAGGCCCTTACGGCAACTCAAAAACGAGATTCCATTTTATCAAGGGATATCACGTATTCCAATAGAATGATGTGTCCAGCCTAACTTGCACAGCAATACCAAAGCCCCATTACGACTTAGCTCACTGCATACTTCTTGATAAACGGTCTTTTAGTTCCACATAGATTCATCTTGAATGCTAATGGAGTTCAGAAGTTGTAGGGTGGGGCAACCATTTCCGTACCATATTAGTGCACTTCCTTACTATATTAGTCTCCCCGATGCTTGTATTTAGGAAGAGATTCTAGTTCACACAATGACCCTGTGTCATGGATAGATGCACACATATATGAAAGACGCGAGAATGTATTTATATACATGATAGACATGTCTCATTGGTCTCTAGTCTTTTAGTTCCACAGTTTCTTTAATTCACGACTTGTACGTATTAGCTAGGGCACTTGTTAGATTTTGTAACTAGTCCTTTAATCTCCTGCAAAAGAAACTGTCTTTTATGAAATATGAATACTCGACGGAGACTAGGAGCTCAGTTGGTTGGCTACCCGAACCTCCACCTTGTAGGTGAGGCTTCGATTCCTCACACTTGAAACCCCTCCCAATTTCCCCTTCCCCTAACCTCCCCACCCCCACACGCACACCCACACCCCCCACACCCCACACCCCACCCCACACAAACAAATTTTTATATTTTTTTGGAAAAAAGAATCTGAACCTGATTTACTATGAAGTTTTAGCCCAACAAATAGGAACAAAACTTAAGAATAGGCAGTTAAGAGCTTGAAAAAGTCATCTTTTTTTTCCTTCATTAGAAGCTAACGGTTCTCTCTCTTCCTCCCTACCCTCTCTCTCTCGCTCGCACCGGTCACCGGCCCCCGTCGCCGCCGCCGACCGTCGGCGCCGACCCGACCCGACCTCTGGCCCCCGGCGCCGCCCTAACGGCTCTCTCTCTCTCTCTCTCTCTCTCTCTCTCTCCCTACCTTCTCTCCCTCTCTCTCGCACCGGCCCCTGGTCCCCGGCGCCGTCGCTGACCTTCGGCGCCGACCCGATCCGACCGCCGGCCCCGACCTCCGGTCTCCGGCGCCGACCCCCCCTTCGCCGCCACCCTCCGGCGCCGACCCTCCGGGTTCAGGGTCCCCGCTGTGCATACCCCCCCACCCCCCC
>NC_061118.1:39011766-39026698 GCF_002878395.1 Capsicum annuum | reverse complement strand
GCCTTCAGCCAGCCAGCCGCCACCCGCCGCTCCATCTCCAGCAGCCGCAGCTCCAAGCGTAATCCGGTGACTTCTAACCTTTATTATTTTCGTTATTTTATATTCCATTTTATTTCATTATTTCATTATTTCATATTCCATTTTATTTCATTATTTCATTATTTCATATTCCATTTTATTTAGTATTTTGCTAGTAGTAGCCCCTGTACCTTACTTGCGTAGAATTTGTGGACATTGTCTGTTGTCTGTTGTTGCTATTGCTGTGGTTGTTTCTTCCACTGCTTGGGATTGGGTATTGGCTGGGAACCTGTATTTGGGGCGGTGGGTGTTGAGTCCGGTGGTGTTTGCCCCCTAATTGAGTTTAGTTTTGTTTCGGGAGTATTCCTTTGAATTTGTGTGAGCCTTGTATTTCCTTGCTGCTGCTTTGATACTACCACCATGTATATCTGTATATTTTCCTATACTTTCGTGTAGTTGTGGCTGTGGGCGGTAATGGGTGGATAGGGTCATGTCCGAGGGGGTTGGGGAGTGGGGCCGTGGTGGGGGCGGGGGATGAGGAGAGGGCGGGAGTGGGAGGGGGGCCAAGGTTTGGCCGTGGGGGGGTAGTGGAGGGCGTGACGGTAGGCTGAGGGTTGGGTCTTGGAATATAGGAACCCTTCAGGGTAAGTCCATAGAGCTGGTGAAGATTCTTAGGAAGAGGAGGATCAACATTGCGCGTGTCCAAGAGACCAAGTGGGTAGGGTCCAAGGCTAGGGATGTGGATAGTTACAAGCTGTGGTACTCTGGGAGCGACAGGCGTAGGAATGGAGTTGGCATCTTAGTAGATGAAGAGCTTAGAGGTCAGGTAGTGGAGGTGAAGAGGATCAACAATAGGTTGATGACTATTAAGTTGGTCATTCGGGGGTTTACCCTGAACGTGTGTAGTGCTTATGCGCCGCAAGTGGGATCGGAGGGGGAGGAGAAGATGCGGTTTTGGGAGGCTTTGGAGGAGGTGGTGAGAGGCGTGCCTAGTTCGGAGAAGATTGTTGTAGCAGGGGATTTCAACGGGCACATCAGGGCGCTACCGGGAGGCTTTGGTGACGTGCATGGTGGTTTTGGTTTTGGGGAGAGAAATGAAGAGGGGGTGACCCTACTGGAGTTTGCGAGGGCCTTTGGGCTGGTGGTGGTGAACTCGGGCTTCCCGAAGAAGGACGAGCACCTGATCACCTTTCGAAACGCGGTAGCCAGGACTCAGATTGACTTTTTGTTGCTTAGGAAAGGGGATAGGGCGTTGTGTAAGGACTGTAAAGTCATCCCGAGTGAGAATCTTTCGACCCAGCATAGGCTCTTGGTTATGGATTTGGGTTTAAAGAAGAATAGAAAGAGGAGGACTAAGGAGTGTAGACCGAGAATTAAGTGGGGCGGCCTGACGCCAGTGAATGCGTGGGAGATAGGGGAGAGGTTGGCGGGAATGGGGGTGTGGGAGTGTAGGGGGGACGTGGATAGTATGTGGGACAGGGCGGCAAGGTGCATCAGGGAGAATGCAAGTGAGGTGTTGGGTGTTTCTAGGGGCCGGGCCGGGCACCATCGGGGGGATTGGTGGTGGAATGAAGAGGTGGAGAAGAAAGTGGGGACCAAGAAAGGGGCGTATGCTAAGTTGGTGGAAAGTAAGGACGAAGAGGAGAAGCGGGTAAACAGGAAAGAGTACAAGCTAGCGAGGAAGGAGGCGAAGTCAGCAGTCACGGCAGCTAAGACGGCCGCTTTTGAGAGCTTGTATGCAGGTTACAGGAGAAAGGAGGGGAGAAAAAGTTGTTTAGACTCGCTAAGGCTAGGGAGAGGAAGGGTCGTGACCTCGATCAGGTGAGGTGCATTAAGGGGGAGGACGGTAGAGTGTTGGTGGAGGACGGCCACATTAAGAAGAGATGGCAGTCGTATTTTCATAGGCTCTTGAATGACGAAGGGGATAGAGCTATTGTGTTAGGGGAACTGGAGCACTCAGAGGAGTGTCGGGATTTTAGCTATTGCAGACGTTTTAAGGTAGAAGAGGTTAGACAGGCTGTCCGCAGGATGCGAAGGGGTAGGGCGACGGGGCCGGATGAGATACCGGTGGAGTTTTGGAAGTTCGTTGGAGAGGCTGGTGTAAGGTGGTTGACTGGATTGTTTAATGAAATCTTCAGGACGGCAAAGATGCCCGAGGCGTGGAGGTGGAGTACCATGGTCCCTCTCTATAAGAATAAGGGGGACATTCAGAGTTGCAATAACTATAAGGGATTAAGTTATTGAGTCACTCTATGAAGATCTGGGAGAGAGTAGTCGAGGTGAGGCTGAGACGGATAGTGTCTATTTCGGAAAACCAGTTCGGATTTACGCCCGGCCGCTCGACGACGGAGGCAATCCACCTGGTGCGGAGGTTGGTGGAGCAGTATAGGGAGAGGAAGAAGGATCTACACATGGTGTTTATCGACCTGGAGAAGGCATACGACAAAGTCCCCAGGGAGGTGCTTTGGAGATGTTTGGAGGTGAGTGGAGTATCGCTGGCATATACCAGAGTAATTAAGGATATGTATGATGGAGCGAAAACCCAGGTGAGGACGGCGGGAGGGGACTCAGAGCATTTCACTGTCCTGACAGGATTGCATCAGGGATCTACTCTTAGTCCCTTTTTGTTTGCGTTGGTGATGGATGTGTTGACGCGGCGCATTCAAGGGGAGGTGCCGTGGTGTATGCTTTTTGCAGATGATGTAGTTCTGATAGATGAGACTCGAGGGGGTGTGAATGACAAATTAGAGGTGTGGAGGCAAACTCTTGAGTCTAAAGGGTTCAGGGTGAGCAGAAGCAAGACAGAGTATGTGGAATGCAAGTTTAATGACGTGAGGCGGGAGAATGAGGTAGTAGTGAAGCTGGAAGCACAGGAGGGATGTAAGAGGGATAAGTTCAAGTATCTTGGGTCCGTGATCCAGAGTAACGGTGAGATTGACGAGGATGTCTCGCACCGTATTGGGGCGGGATGGATGAAGTGGAAACTCGCGTCGGGGGTGCTGTGTGATAAGAAGGTGCCGCCCAAGCTTAAAGGCAAATTCCACAGGGTGGTAGTCCATCCGGCCTTGTTGTATGGAGCGGAGTGTTGGCCAGTTAAGAACTCCCACATCCAAAAAAATGAAGGTGGCAGAAATGCGGATGTTGCGCTGGATGTGTGGACTGACTAGAGGGGATAGAGTTCGGAATGAGACTATCCGGGAGAAGGTTGGTGTGACTTCAGTGGAGTGCAAGATGCGGAAAGCACGATTGAGATGGTTCGGACACGTGAAGAGGAGGGGCATGGATGCCCCGGTCCGTAGGTGTGAGAGGCTAGCGTTGGATGGTTTTAGGCGGGGTAGGGGTAGGCCGAAGAAGTACTGGGGTGAGGTGATTAGGCGGGACATGGAACAGTTACAGCTCACCGAGGACATGACCCTAGATAGGAAGGTCTGGAGGGCGCGAATTTCGGCAGAGGATTAGGGCCAGTTTGGGTCGCTAGTGTAGGAAATTACTTGGTGGGGGTTTTATTCCTGTTATGATTCCGTGTTCCGTGTTCCATGTTTTATTACGAATCTGTGTGCTTTCCTCTGCTTTCCTCTGTTTTATATTACTTATGGGTGCCGTATTTATGTTATGTAATCGGCTTCTGTGCTTTACTATGTGTTTGTGTGGTATCTCGTGCCTTGAGCCGGGGGTCTATCGGAAACAGCCTTTCTACTTCATCAGAGGTAGAGGTATGGACTGCGTACATCTTACCCCCCCAGACCCCACTAGGTGGGAATACACTGGGTTTGTTGTTGTTGTAGGCAGTTAAGAGCTTGAATAGGCAGTTAAGAGCTTGAACTAGAGGCTGTCAAAATTCCCTCTTGAGAATGGGTCCACAAGAGGTAAGACAGAGAACACCTTATGACTAATGAAGCAGAACACATCCTGATCATTCAAGTATATGTGGATGACATCATCTTTGGTGCTACAAACGAGACATTGTCTAATGGGTTTGCAAAACTCATCGGAAGTGAATTTGAGATGAGCCTGATGGAAGAACTGAATTTCGTCTTGCGGCTAAAAGTGAAACAAACAAAGGATGGGGTGATAATTCATCAACAGAAGTGCATCACGGAGCTGCTCCAAAGGTTTGATATGGACAATTGATGAAAAGACCATTGATACTCCTACAGCGACTGCCACTCAACTGGAAAAGGACGAACTGGTTCCTTGGTTTAGGAAAAGATGTGTTTTAAAAATTTTAAGAACTGATTATTTTCACTCGCAAAACATCATTTTTTTAAAAGTGAAATACATGTCCAATACAGCCTCTACTTCCAAATACCGTTTTCGAGTTCAATTTCAAACACTACTCTTTCTTTTGATAACCTTGGTGTCCAAACCAGCTTGCGCGCACCTCGACTTCAAATATCGCTTAAGACATGTCCAATGCCTACTTAGTTAAAATGGTGGAAATTCGCAAAACAAAGTAGGTGTGCTACTTATATTACATGTTCTGTAGCTTTATCAAAAAGCTGTATAACTAAACGCAATGAATTTGTTACCGACATTCACATTTCGAGGAGAATATTCACTTCATAGACAAGAATATGAATTCCTAGCATGCAAAATGATGTTGGCGTAAAGGCCTTACCTTTTCTGTTTGGGCAATGTGTGAGATTGCTGAAAGAAACAAAAAGTAAAAGGAAGCAATCAGTAAAAAAGTTCAGACTTTAACCCACTAATGAGTATTTCTAGCTGACCATGAATCTCGCTATTCACGACGTTATGAATCTTGCCTGTCACAGATGCAGTTCCTTCCAGCTGATAATAGAGTGATTCCAGAAAATCAACATAAAACGAGATAACACCTGCAGCACTATCGACATAGTTTAGTTGCTGTAATCACTTCACTAAAACCTACAAAAACATAGGTTCACTGGCTTACAAACTATAACAACCTGGATTTCCAGGAATAAACAAGACATGAAACTTCGGGTCCGTGGCATGAATTTCCATCACATCGATCTTGCAACTGAGCCAGCATTGCATGGACAAGATGAGAGACTAATAGTTTCACGTGCAAATAAATGTACAAAACCCTCAATACAACAACAACAGCAGCATACACAGTGTAGTACCAAAATGGGGTCCGGAGAGGGTAGCGTGTACGCAGACCTTACCCTACCTTGGAAGATAGATTGTTCCCGACAGACCTCGGGTCAAGAAAATAACAAGGGCGAAGAAATCCTCAATACAACAACAACAACAACAGCATACACAGCGTAGTACCAAAAATGGGGTCTGGAGAGGGTGGCGTGTACGCAGACCTTACCTTACCTTGGGAGATAAATTCTTCCCGACAGACCCTCGGGTCAAGAAAATAGAAAAGGGTGAAGAAATCGAGACAAAACTACACTAAGCATACAGAAAATGGATCAGTAACTAGAACAAAATAATATGATAAACGAATAACAATGAACAATATATGGTAATAGAAATCAAAGGAACAAAGATCTACAAGAGCAATATACAGCTACTAGTATGCAGGGGTAAGCGAGACTTCACAAATCCCTCAGTAATAAACACTAAAAACATGACTTGATATTCAATCAGCCGCTCATTTCTCGTAAGTAAAAGGCGACTGGATAGTAAGTAAAATACCAATCAGTTCGGTATGATAGTAACCCATGGGAGTACCAAAATGCTATCTCAGATATCCTACCTTTCTGCTTCCTCCATTCCAGTTTGTTTGCCACTTTCCTTATTAATCCATTTCAAAAAGAATAGCACATTCTTATTCCTTTAAGGGTGAAACTACTGTAAACCTGAGCATTGTACATTGAAGACATTTTTAAAATGCCTCAAGAAATCCTAGCGAAAAGAAAAATTGACTTTTTACTCTCCAACTACTACGTATAAAAAGATATACACTAACAATAAAGGATGATAATTTCTACACCAAAAGGAATAGATTTTTCAAATGTAAAATTCACTACTCAAAATGATGAATGTGCTTCAATTGAAATGAAACTCCAATAATTGGGTCCAAATTAGCAGTGTTATACTACTATCTCAGCACATTCACAGGCGGAGCTAGTGGGGCGCACCACATAAGGGCGGTCGTCAAAAAATTACA
This sequence comes from Capsicum annuum, assembly GCF_002878395.1. Taxonomy (NCBI): domain Eukaryota; kingdom Viridiplantae; phylum Streptophyta; class Magnoliopsida; order Solanales; family Solanaceae; genus Capsicum; species Capsicum annuum. The sequence continues at coordinate 39,020,577 of NC_061118.1, read as the reverse complement.
CTATATATATAATATAAGCTCAAAGTTACTTAGTATGTACAGAAGATGTTGAATCCTCTTGACTTCTTCGAGTGTTTACTTCTCTATATTTTGAATTCATTTAGTGAAAATCTTGATTCCGCCATTGACCACATTGGTGTTTACCCATCTTAAAGATAGTGTGTGAAACATAACTCAAAACACATATAAGCTCAAAATCATTTGTTACATAGAATCTTCTCGACTTCTTCGTGTGTTTAGGAGTCGTTTAGTAGCTAGTTAGAATCATGCATGTATTAATAATGCAAGTATTAGTTATGCAACTATTAGTTACACCAGTAGTAGTAGTATTAGTTATATGGGTATTACCGCTATTCCATCTTCTACGCCGTATAAAGATAATAAACCAATTCCCTTGTAACTTTTATATATGTATTAGCAATGCAAGTTTCTAGATTACAAACCAAACCTCGTACCAATTTTATACATCAATAACTTACTTCCTAACCATTTACCAAACATTAATACACGAAAAAGCTACCTCTTTACTAGCGCTAACAAACGACCCCTTACTTCTTTTCCTTGTCGCATAAAAAACTAAATCACAACCTTCTATTAAAAAAAAAAAAGAGTTGTTCTAGACATAGTATTCACTAAGTGAAAATTCTGGTTCCACCACTGAGTCCACATTGGTATTTATCCATCTTAGTATCAAACATATAATCAAAATTAATATAAATAAATCAAATTAAGAATCAATAACATAAATGAAAGTGCAATATTAATAGAGATAAGCATCCAATACCCCCTCGAACTATGGCCAAAGTTGTTACGACACGCTCCAACTTCACAAGGGTCCTATTACCCCGGTGAACTCAATTTTAGCGTATTTTTATCGATGTGCCACCTTTACTACATAAAATGAAGTCCAAATCAAAGGTGTCACGCCAGCTAAAAAGGTTGACAAAAGGTGTCACGTAAGCACAGAAGGTTAACAAAAATACGTTAAAATTGAGTTCAGGGATAATAAGACCCCGTGAGTTCAGGAGGTACTAGATGCATTACTCATAATAATACCCTGAAACATTACAAAGGAATAGCTAATACATGCATAACTAATACCCGCCATAACTAATATCTATGTAACCAATACACGCATAACTAATATCTGCATAACTAATACATATATTACTAATACCTCCATAATTCTAATCAGCTACCAAACGATCCTTAATGAACTAATACTATAAATAAATCAAATTAAGAACCAAAAACAAATAAATGATAATAATAATAATAATACCCTGAAACATTACACAGACGAAAACCTGCACGTTGTCTTTTATCAATTAACCTCAAATTTTCACTACCCATAACTGAATTCCTACACTTTGATGAAAATTTTCTCCTGCAAATAAAAAAAAGAGATAATTAATTATCTAATATATATAATTAAATTCAAGAAAAAGCAAAAAAAAAAAAAAAGAGAGATTAAATTAAATTAAAAAATTGAAATTATTTTGGTTCTTTTTTATAGAAAAAGTGTAGAAACCTTGAGCAGAAGAGGAGTTTTCGAGAAATGGAAGAAAAATAAGTACTACAAATAAGCATGATTTTAACTAACCATTTTCATTGGAGTTTCATATAGTTAGGTGTACTTTTTAAATTACGAAAAAAGGGCCAAAACTGCAAAAATATTCTCCGTTTATCTTTGGGCTCAAAAATATTTTTCCGTTAATTTTTTGGCTCAATCGTAAACAGCATCTCTACTTCTTCGGAGACAGTGGTATGAACTGTATACATTTTACCCTTAGACCCTCACTATGTAGAATACACTAGGTATGTTGTTGTTATTGTAATTTTTTGGCTCAAAAAAACCTTTCTATTAATTTTTTGGGCTTGAAACTATTTTTTTATTAATTTTTCGTCTCAAAAATACCTTTCTGTTAATTTTTTTGGGCTCTTTTTTCGTTAATTTTTTGACTCAAAAATACCTCTCGGTTAATTTTTTGGGCTCAAAAATACGTCTCGATTAATTTTTTGGGCTAAAAATACCTCTTCGTTAATTTTTTGGACTCAAAAACACCCCTCTCTGACGGAATGCCACCAGGCTAAGAAATAAGTAGCTTGAGAATTTTTCGACGTGGTTAGTGGGTTGATGGTTAGTGGTATTAAATGAGTTGATTTTCTACGTGGCTGTGATGTGGACTGGCCAAGTGGTATTTTTTATCCACGTGGACAGTTTAGTGGTATTTCGATAGAGAGAGGAGTATTTTTTAGCCAAAAATTAACGAAGGGGTATTTTTGAGATAAAAAATAAATGGAGGTATTTCTGCTTCATTCGAATAGTTCAAAGGTATTTTTGGCCCTTTTTCGTTTAAATTATTGTTTCCTCCGTCCCAATTTATGTGTCATATTTTGAGATTCAAACATGCTTATTTTTATTATAATTTTTTTACATATGTTTTAAATATTTTAAATTGTCAATTATTGTAATTTATAGAACTTTTTACATAGTTTCAAAATATATAAGTTTTTTATTTTCAAAGAAATTAAAGATTTCATGCTCAATTTTACGGTCAAATTTGCATTGTTTGAATCTCGAAATGCGAAACATGTCATATAAATTAGTACAGATGGAGTAGTCGTACTTTCTCAAATTGTTAGTAGTAGTATACTTTCTCCGATCGTTTTTACTTATTACGTTTTGACTTGACACACTCATTACGAAAATAATTATTAACATGGCTATTTTATCATAATATTTCTATTAATTGATGTTTACGATTGTAAGTGAAATTAGTTTGCAGAATAAACAATTAATGTTAAGGGTAAAATAGAAAAAGTTATTATATTTTCTTGATTAGTAGATTGTGAGTTGAAGCCATGGAATAACCTCGCGCAAAAATGCAAGTAAAGTATGCGTATCATACATTTGTGTGATCTGATTATTTTTTGTATTTCGCACACAGCGAGAGTTTGAGTGCATGAAATTACTCTTTTACTTTCTTTTTTAGCCTAATATATAAACATGTCTCGTATCTTGATTTCAAATGATATTTACGTACTCTGATTTTAGATGTGTTCAAGTAGATAATTAAACTATTATAAGGTTGAACACGCAGACACACACGCGTTCTAGTGGCAAAAATCTCAGGCGATTTGATACGTAGGACGTCTGCATCTCACACGATTTGTCGTGTAGGATACATATGTCTATTTGTTAAACTTATGATAGTTTAAGTACCGAAATGTGTACACACTTAGAGTTAAGGACAGATGTTAATTGAGATCAAGTTAAAAGAGCACGTTTGTGCATTATGTTTTCTTTCTTCATCAGTTTTAGAGAAATATTTTTGTTTTTATTTTTTGATAATTCTTTAATTTTAATTATTTATGTGACATGTTTAATTGTTATCATAAAATTAAAAAATATTTAGATACATTCCACAAACCTCTTACTAAAATTACAAGATTCAAATATTTTTTTATTATATTAATTTTTCTGCAAAGTCAAATCAGATAAAATCAGACAAACAAATCAAAAATGAAGAACGTATTTATTAATCATTAGAATTACTCGCACGACCACAAAAATCAGAGTGTTCGAAACCTATATTAAAATCCGCTTAATTTGAATTTACACTGAAAAAATCTTATTATGAAGAGTAAAACAGTCTCTACTAAAAGCAACTCCATACTAAAAATTAATTTGGAAAGTATTTACCTCGTCCACAATTCATGTTCAAACAAAATTGTATGTTTATTAAATCACTTTTTTTTTGGTCTTATATTAATTGCATGTCATTTTTGCATTTTTAGTTTTTTTTTTTTTTTTTTTGAGTGAGTCTTTCAAGAATGAGTTGATTTTTGAGAAATTTAAAGTTATCAAATATTTCTTTCGTTTAAAAAAAATAATTTATTTTTTTATTTTAGTGGGCAGTACTTTAATTGAAATTTAAATTTAAATTTTATTTTTCAGGAATTTAAAATTCTAATTTTGGCGATCACACGCATTTATACGTGTATACAAAGCAAATTTTGAAACTTATATACAAATCTCTAAAGTGAATTTTATTTGTATATTCATCTCTAATCTGTATATTCAGCTATTAAATTGTACCTACATTCTGTAATTAAGCAAACTTTAGCTACAACGTCTCACGTATTGTCTAAATGTTAGTTATTTATGAAATTTTGCGTTATTTTAAATCCAGACAGACAAATTAACGCATAATAGTCGGTCCAAAATAATAAGCCCAATTGCATACACTATACATGTAATATTGGGCTATAATTTTTAGATGAATTATCAACCATGTTTATATAAATCACATTAAATTATCAAGATTAAGAAATAAATTAATATAAAAATATGTTAATCAAATATGCTAAAATTATAGAAATGTATGTAAAAATTGAATTATTTGTTAATTCATTTGATATATTTCTAACATTCAATGTGTATATAAATCACATTAAATTATCACGATTGAGTAATAAATTAATATAAAAATATATCAATTACAATAAAATGATAGAAATGTATATGAAAATTAAATTATTTATTAATTGATTTGATATAAACACGAGATTTTTATCGAAAATATCACCATATATTTGTAGTCCTAATTTAAGATTAAAATTTAATATATTAAAGGCATAATCAAAAGAAATAAAGAAGATCCTTTAATTATACCATCAATCAGCTACCTAATCTATTTTTTAAAAATTTTATGTCCCTAAAAACTTGGACATTAATTAATTAAATAATATATGTTAACTATGGATAAGTTTGCATCTTAAGAATCTTTATTTAATTTAAATATATCATGATATTATAAGGATAACCATCATATTTTGGGTATATACCCCTTACGCTAACGTAGAGAAATATGTGTACTCAAAATATGATGGAGAGGATATATATACCATTTAACATAGTTCGAGAATATATTTGTTCTTTCTCCATTTTAATTTTTTTATTTCATATTATTAACTCAAACCCTCTACCCGATCCGATCCCAATTAAAGTTCAAGAGATGCATATTTAACTGACGCATTTTTTCATCCCTATAACGATATATACACACAATGCAGTAATACTCACTACTATCAATTTTTTAAAAAAAAAAAAAATTAAACCATAACACCCAAAAACATCATCAAATAAATTGAACCCCTCACGTTTTGATTTTCAGTTAAATTTCATCGGAAAAACACCACCCGCCATTGGTCACAGTTACATAGCCACCATTTTAGTCAAAGGGGAAACACCCCACCGGCGAACCATCGTCGCACCTCTAGCTCCGACCAGAGGCGGAGTGAGGATTTCAACTAAGGGGGTTCAATATTCAAAGAAAGCTTAGTCAAAGGGGGTTCAACACCTACTATAATCACATAAAAAATAATTTTAATCATGTATAAATAATATATTTTTTCATCGAAGAGGGTTCGACCGAACCCCCTAAAGGAGGCTAGCTCCGCCTCTGGCTCCGAGCACCTCTTGCCTAATCTCCACTCCCTCCAACCAGTAAACACCAACTAGTGGCAGCGATCAATCACTGCAATTTGATGAGATTCACGTTTAAGAGAAAAAAACAGAGGAAGTATAGGATTTGGAACAAAAAATAGAGGTCGGTTCGAGTTGGTTTGAAATCGAGTTCAATGAGTTTATTGGGTCAAGTAGTTGATTTGAGTTAATTATTTGAGATAAGAAAAATTATAACGAAAAAAGAACAAATATACTCTTGTACTGTGATAAATGGTACGTATATATCCTTTGTCATAATTTGGGGTACACATATGTCCTACCGTTAGTGTGAGGGGCATATACGTATCATTTCATTGCAGGGGTATATTTGCACTCAAAGCATGACGGAGGGTATATACATATCATTTATCGTAATTCAAGGTGTATTAATCTTTTTTCGTATATATAATGTATGTATGTGTTAAATTTTTTAAAACCAATAATAAATATGTAATTCTTAATTTGTTAATTATGTATAAGTTCATTGTCATTTCTTTTAGCATTCATGGAGTTCTTCATGCCTATTAAAAAGCTACCATTATATATATTTAATTATTTATCACAAAGTGAAGATCATGATTCCCACTCATGATATTTTATTTTTGAAAAATAAAAGGATAAAAAGTACACAAGTTCTAGCCTTTATCTTAAAAATAAAGCAAGTTTATCTTTGGAAAAAAAAAAATAATTAAAGGAGTTTAGGTATTTAAAATTAAATTGATGAATCAATACTCAATTTATTGAAATTTAATTTCATTATTAAACTCTTTGCTATATATCTGTTTTTGTATTTTCCAATTATTTGTTGTTGTCACCATATTAATTTCAAAGACTTTTTTAAAGAGCGTTTCGTCTTTAAAAAACGATATAAAAAGCGTTTCACAATATCAACATAAAAAAGATTAGCCCAAAAAAATGACATGAGATTATATTTTTGTATATTATATATATGTGTGTATTTTCCAATTATTTATTATTGTCACTATATTAAAGTCAAAGGACTTTTTCAAAGAGCGTTTTGCCTTTAAAAAATGATATAAAAAGCGCTTCACAATATCAATATAAAAAAGATTAGCCCAAAAATATACATGAAATTATATTTTTGTATGTTATTTATAAATTGTATTATACGAAACTTCGAAGGACATATATTTGGTCTAAACTATGGTCTAATTTACTTTTAGGGTCAATGAAATATCAAAAGGAGATTTTGAAGAGAATTGTGGTCAATTTGACCAAACAAGATGAAAGAATTAATACAATCATTAAATTAAAATAAAATATAATAATGGTGTGTTTGGTACAAATTAAAGAAAAAATATTTTGATATATTCTATGTATTAACTTTCGCATCAAGAATATTAAAACTTATAATGAATTATTGTCTCATTATAATTCATATCATGTTAAGCTATTAATATTTATTACAAGGGTGGAGCTAGGTGCATTGTTTTTGGTAGTTCGGCACTCATTAAATTTGACTGCTTATTAGATATAATTATATTAAAAAATATACAAAATTGATATAAGATTTAGAAAAATTATCTGGAATTTTCAAGCGAAACTTTAAACTTGGACGTCCAATATGTGTTGGAACCTCCAAAACACCTACGATCCTTATATCCTGAATTATCCATTGAATATTTAATTTTAGATCACTAATTTTATCGAGTCTTCCTTGATTATGTCATAAATAACATTGTATAGACTACATATATAAACGAGTCTAATTAAGCAATGAGATAATATGACTATATTTATGAAGGAAAATTCCAGGTTGCAAGAATAAATTAAATTATTACATATATATTTCATATATTATTTTGACCTGGTCTAAGGTTTCTATTTAATTATATATATAATTTAGTTAATTCCCACGACCAATTTCTTTTATTTTCTCTCACCATAACATGTTATAAAAGTTTTTATTGACTAAACTTTGAAGATAAATTGAGTATATTAATTTAATGTTTCAAATTTTAAATTTAGATGTTTGAAAATTATACGAAAAATGTTATAAGTTGTAATTCTTCTTAAATTAATATGACGAAAAAAATTATATCTTAATTATATGCTCGTCAAAGTTCATACAGTTTGACTCTCGAAAAATGAAATGTAACAAGTAAAAATGAACGGAGGGAGTATATAAGATTGGTTGAATTGGGGTTTACCTAATATAACTAACTTGATTACTTTAATTATTTTTGCTACATTTAGTACTTTGATTAGGAGTATCAAGTATGTTTGGACATAATTAATTATCATTTGAATAACAAATGAAGTTTTATGAGTAGAAATTTGAAATAATCCTCAAGCCTATTTGTAAAACTATTCAAATTTTCTAATATTTCAAATTAAAAATTGAAAAGTTGGATCGAATTATTAAACAAACGCGTATTATCTCCAAATATTGTGGTCAATCATTTACATATATGCGAAGTAAACAAGCACATCGCGATTTTTTTTTCAGTGTTCAGTATCTGTATTAAAATTCGATTAATATGGATCTGCATGCACTGCATAAGATTTATTCGGGAAAAAACGCTACTTACCAAAAATCTTCTCATATTCAGAGCTCGAAATTGATATATCTAATTAAGAAAAAAATAGTCTTATCTGCTGCACCACATTCGTTAATGTTGCATAAAGCAATATGTAACAACGAAGAGAAGAATAAAAAAAATCATTTTTTGGAAAATGAGTGACTCATCAATATATTGCTTAGAAAGGAAAATAATAATTGAAAAAATAACATGCATTGTTTAATTTAAGTTATATATGTTGGTAGTATAATTAATTTTTTTAATTAATTGAAATAACAAAGCTCCTTTTTAGGCTGGCCCAGTAGTTGGTAATTCTAGTTAACAACTCAAGACCTCATTTTAAAAATAAAAAAATAGAATTGGATATAAAGTACATTAGTTCTTTGTCTTTAGTCGATATTCACTATTTATTTTGGATTTTAATTAATTTGAATTTACGCAAAAATGATAAGACACTTTCTATCAAAGTTGTTTCATTTTCAAAACTTTAACTCGAGACTCTTTGATTAAAGATAGAAAGGTTTTTTATTTTGTCGGTTAAGAAAAATGATATAAGCATCCAATATTCTGTCACGCCCCAAAATCCATCGGGCCAGACTGGCATCCGAAGCCGAGAAGGCCCGGGAGAACCCGTACAAATACTTGTACTTTCACTTACATGTCACCAAAAATTTGGACAGCACTTCGTTGCATATAGAAGGGTCTAATTACCTGTATCAGTACAACACGCACAAATATATATATATATATATATAT
>NC_061118.1:38990859-39008766 GCF_002878395.1 Capsicum annuum | reverse complement strand
TTGATTTCGAAGTCCTGTTGGCACAAATAAGGGGTGCTTCTTGAAGCACTCGAGACGGTGAACACAACTACGGAATCAGTTTGAATTTTCTACGGTTGAATCACAAGATAATTGGAGTTGAACTTAGGCTAGGGTTTCTTATTCTTCAATAACTTGGATGATAAATGATGGATATGAGGCTAAGTATATGTATATAATGACCAATTTTCATCCATGAGATGATGGAAAATGACCATATTGCCCTTAAAATTTAAGTAAATCCGAATCTGTCCATGGTGGACTGTTTTGATAGGCTAAAGTAAATCGACCATAACTCTTTGCTCCGATATCGGATTTGGGTGAAATTGATATCGTTGGAAAGATAATTCAAATGGATTTCATTTAATATAAAGTAGGCCACCCAGTTCGTCCTGTACAAGGAGTTATGATCGTTTGAAGTTGATCCTAAAAATTTGTTTTGAGAGGCTGAAGTAAAACGAGTATAACTCATTACTCAGATATCGGATTTGGATGAAACTAATTGCATTGGAAAGAAGACTCAAAGATCTTTCTTTTCATAGGTGAAAGCTCTCCCAGTTCATTATATTAAGGGAGTTATGATCATTCAAAGTTGACCCAAAAAAATGGCTGACCTCAGTAGTTTGTGTGCAGGAAATCTTCCTGCACATTTACTATTCCCAATATCCCGGCCACCGTTTTATAGTTTCGAACGTGCTAGATTATATCCTAAACCTATCCGTTTTTGGAAATCTTTATATCGTTGGAAAGCTTATTCAATAACCTTCGTATGGAACCATCGACGGGCAAATTCCCGGTATAAATAAAATAAAATAAAATTAATTTCATATAAATAAGACCAATACACGTACTTGAATACACCAATATATGTACTTGAATACGGGGTGTTACATACCCCTTTGAACAATGGCTAAAGTTACTACGACACACTTGAACTTCACACGGGTCCTATTACCCCTTGAGTTCAATTTTAGCGTATTTTGTCACCCTTTTATGCTGACGTAACACCTTTATTACATAAAATGAGGTCCACGTCAAAGGTGCCACATCAGCTAAAAAGGTTGACAAAAGATGTCCCTCCAGCTAAAAAGAATGACAAAATGTGTCACTTCAGCTAAAAAAAATGATAAAAATACGCTAAAATTGAATTCAAGGGGGTAATAGGACCCGTGTGAAGTTGAAGTGTGTCGTAACAAATTTGATTATAATTCAGGGATACTAAATGCTTTATCTCAAAAATAAAGCATGTTTGTTTTTGGATGGAAAAATTAAAGAAGAAAATTAAAACAAAGGTATAAAAATAGGAAGTGGATGGATAAAAGTTTCAAATTGCTATAAATATATGAAATTTACAAAGTTGATGTGAAGAAGCAACTCATCTTTTATTTTGGTTTTATTAATCCATCTTAATTAATTTAATCCAACATGCTTTTATTTAATTAGTGGCAAAAATTAATTCTTATGTTAATTAAATATCAAAATCAAAGTAATTGTTTTTCTTTAGGCAAGTGTTCACTCTATATTACAGTTCTGATTAATTTGAATTCACGTCATTTAAAATCACCAAAGGATAAATATCGTCATGACTCGAATCTAAATCTTATTTATTCCCCACAATTCCTCGAATAAATAATTTTTTACTTAATATTCAACGTTGAAATAGTAACATCTATCTTCAAATTAGTGCGCGTTATTTGATCCCATGAACTTATATTGAGTAAAGCATCTAGTACCCTCCTGAACTATGATTAAATTTGCTACGACACACTTCAACTTCACGGATGTCTTATTACCCTCGAACTACATTTTAGCGTGTTTTTGTCATCCTTTTGAGCTGACGTGACACCTTTTATCAACCCTATTAGCTGACGTGACACATTTAATGTGGGACCCATTTTTTGTATAAATGTGTCACATCAGCATAAAAAAGTGACAAAAATACGTTAAAATTAAGTTCAGGGTTAATAGGACACCTATGAATAAGTGTATCATATCTCAATGAAATTCAATTAACTTTTGGGAGGATCAAAGATCCAAATATTCGATTATTCGTTAACTCATTACATTTTAATTTCTTCAAATTTAGCTTAATCTGTTCATTTGATACCCCGAACATAAACTACAAGGTTTTATAAATAAAAATGTGACACGAAGCTTCCTATATCTCATAATTAGTCCAAGTCATAAACCAATTAAGTAATTTATTCGTAGGGTCAATTAAATATCAAAAATATTATAATCATTCACACTAAAAGAGGTCAAATTTACAACAAAGAAAAATGAATTTGAGATATTTGTTAAGTCACTTGAGACGAATTTCCAAGTCTAGAACATAATAATTATAAAAGAATTTAATTATGTATTAGTTATAATTAAATTTAACTTACGTACATTAAAATTATAATTAAAATAACCACAGTAATTTATAATCTGTAATGGAGGATTTTACTTGATTATTTATTAATAATTATCATGAGATCTAGAGAAGAGCGAATGTACGCAATCCATACTATTATCTCAAGATGAAATAAAAAAATTATTTTCAATAAACTCTCGACTTAAAATATGATTATCATAATATGACCTAATTATATGCTAAATATATTTATATCATCAATGTATATAAGTTAAGCTCTTAATAATTAAGTCATCATCGTCTTTCTTTTTTATAAAAAAAAAAATTGCTGTGAAACTTCATAATTATGTCATATGAAGCTTCCAAAAGACTCTTAACTAGTCCAAACATAATAGTTATAAGAGAATTTATGTATTATTTATAATTAATTTAACTTACAGACACTAAAATTATAATTAAAACAACCACAGTAATTTACAATCTGTAATGCAGGATTTTATTAGATTATTTATTAATAATTATCACGAGATTTGAAGAAGATCGAATGTACGCAATCCATACTATTACTTCAAAAATGAGATAAAGAAGTTGTTTTCGATAAACTCTCAACTTAAGATATAATTATCGTAATATGATTTATGACCTAATTATATACTAAATATATTTATATCCTCGATATATATAAGTTAAGTTCTTAATAATTACGTCATCATAGTCTTCCTTTTTTTTAATTTTATTTTGTTGTGGAGCTTCATAATTATGTCATATGAAGCTTCCAAAAGACTCAAAACTAGTCCAACCATAGGTTGATTTATTTGTGGGTCAAATAAAACATAAAAAAAATAAAATAATGTTGTGGTCAATTTGACCAAGGAAGAACAAAAATAATTACAATAAAAATTATCTTCAGAAATAAAGTGATAAGTATTCTTTCATTCTTATGAGAGATTTCGAATTCGAATCTTGAGTATGAAGTCGTCTTTGATAAAAACCATTTAACCTTTTATAGTTAGACTTTCTGACGTGAGACTAAATTAATCAAGTTTCAATATAGGCATCGAGAAAATATAAGGTTAAACATATATGCAGGCCTTCAAACTTGCCCAAAAATTTCATTCAAATACCTAAACTCTATCATATTCCAATTGAACACAATACATAAATGATAAGTATGACACACGTGTAATTAATTATATATGATTATAAAAAATTATTTCATAATATATTAAAATTATTATTTCACATACTGTACTTCACGCATCCATATGTGGAATAATATTTTTAATATGTGAAATATTATTTTTTGCGTCATATAATTAATTATATGCACGTCACACAAAAAATTTAATTTTCTTTAGCCAGTCAGAAGAATTAAATATTATTTTGCATACGTTTCTTTACTCATTCATATGCATAAATAATATTTTTAATATGTGAAATAATTTTTAAAATGATTCCAGAACATAAGACAGTAATTTTCAACTAAACCTTCCATTCCCACAATTGATTCTCTTCTACGAAACTTCTCTTCATGTCTTATTTTCCTATTTATATGATTTTATTTATTTATTTTAAATTGTAACTACAATTTTCTATAAACCTCAACCTAAAACATTCACAAATATTTATGGTTGATTAACACCAAAATTACATAAATTTATTACAACTAAATGTTAAATAATGGTACAATACATATTTGTTAACTATAGCTAAGTATAATAAAAATGTACAACGAAAATACATGGGTATTTTTTGATTTGATATAAATATCGATAAGCAAATACTCGAACGTGACTTTAGCTGACAATTAGCAGACACGTCAACTTTGAGAGTAAATAGACACCTCAACTTGATCTACTGAGAACTAAATATTCCAACTCGTCAACGTTTATGTGATACATAAATTTTAGAGGTTGTCGAGATGATCATTTTGTTAGTTGAAATTAATGTTCACTCGACACAATAAAACGAGTTGAGGTGTACAAATATGCATAATCATAATTAAAGCATTTATTTATCAACTAGATGAAGTCAAATTTAAATGTTTGTTTTATATTGCGTCATAAAAAGTAAAAACTACTATATCTAAAATAATATATTTATACACATCTCCACCCTTACAATGTAATTACAAAAATCTCAACGTATTATATATGTATCTTCGTTGGATATATCAGGAGCTAATTATGTATCTTTATAAAGAAAAAATTTGTCTTTGTCGGATGTATTACGTATCTCAACAGATTTAAAATTAAAAAAAAATATCGGGAGCTAATTATATATATTTACAAACGAAAAATATATCTTCATTGGATGTATCGTGAGTTAATTATGTATCTCGACAGATTTAAAATCAAAATTTTCAGTGATTACTTAAAATATTGAAATTTTCTATAATTAAACTCTAAACTATCGACATTTATGTTGTTTCGCTCATAAACTATCAAAGAAATAATTTATTTTAATGAATACATAGCTAAATAATAAAAGATAATTAAAAAATATATTTTACAAATTATTATATATTTTGACCTTTTCTCTTATAATAAAATAAGGTATTATTAAAATTTCCCCCATGACTCCCATGACTTTCAACCGCTAAACCCGCCGTTTGAAAAAAGAATCTCACTTTCACTGAATTTCGTGTAAAAAAAAAAAATGAAGTTAAAATAAATAAAAGAAAAAGGAAAAAGTAATAAATAAATAAATAAATAAATAAATAAAATGAAATAAAAATAATACAAGGCGTCCTATTCAAGAAATCGTCAAATGCTTTTCTTTTCTAAGTTTTACTCAATCAAAATATCCATAACTCATTTTTGATAAAGGTTGTGACGAAGTCGTAAGTAATTTTTTCGTTTTAAATTAGAAATTTTGGATGTTAAAACATTCGATAAGAATCATGGTGAAATGATAAGTATGGTATCTTTTTATTTTTAATTAGTAATTTCGAATGTTAAAGTGCTGAAGATCATGATGCAGTAATAAGTATATCTTTTTAATTTTAACTAAAAGTGTCGAATATCAAAATGTTCAATACGAGTTGTTATATATTCATTTATCGTGGAATTGGACCTGCTAAGAATATCGACTTCTTTGTCAATCGCATCGGGTCTGTCACTCAATTGAAAATATGAAACAAGTCGTATCGAAGTAAGAGCTTTGATCGAATATTCCTCTTTCGGTCTAAATCCAATCAGCACAAGAAGAAATATAGAATAAAATATCTTTTCATTTTTAATCAAAAATCTCGAACGGGATGATGTTCGGGAAGGATCATGGTAAAGTAATTAATAAGCACTCTTTCATTTTTAATCGAAAATCTCAAATATCAAACCGCTAAATGATTTTTTATTTTATCCTTCTCTAGGAGTTCATACTCTTTTTACTTCTTTGATGACTCGAACTCAAAATCTTCGAATTAAAAGTCGTCAATTGCTAAATGAATTACCTTTATTACAAAGCGTTTATCTTCTTAACTGCAGCGTTTCATTTTTAGTCAGAAGTTTTGAATATGAAGCTACTAAACGATTTTTTTTTCTTTAATCCCTTCTTAGGAGCTCGTACCCTTTTTACTCTCATGGTGACTCAAACTCGCAACCTTCAACTTGAAAGGAAGAGGTACATACCATCCGAGCAACTCCTTCTCGTCAGCTGCTAAATGAATTACCCTTATTAGAGGCCGTTTTATCTTCCTAATCAAGTACCAAATCAAATATCGAATAACAACATACTCAGTTTATTCTCATAAAGTGAGATCTGAAAATCAAATATCGAACATCGAGTAAAACTTTTTTTTTTTTTTAAAACTACCCCACCCACCCCACAAAATCATTGTGTGTATATATATATAAAGCTTACACGTTCCAATAATAACCATACTTGTCAACTTAGTTCCATCTCCTTCTTCCTCTCCTTTCACGTTTCTCCAATTCAGTTATATATTTTTTTCTCCAGAATTTAAGATTCTTTCTTTCCACAAAAGTAACAAATATATAACTATATATATATATATATACCAAAATATATATATATATATCATTTTTATTCAGAAATTTTACTGTCATTGAAGATAGAAGATCACAAGTTCTTTTTGGTAATTTTTTAGCTTATGGATTTTTACATGTATATATATATTTTTTTTCTAACTGCAATGTCTGGATCAGCTTTCGTGCACCTTGACAAGTTCAAAATTCAATTTTTATTGAGTGTTTTTTTTTTGTTATGCATTTTTAGTTTCAGTTATATACCCTTTTCTTTCTTTCTTCTTTTTTTAAAGAAATTTTGTTGCAGCTCTTGAAATTCATTTAAATTGTTAAACTAATTTGAAACATTTCTCTTATAGATTATTTTTTTTGTGTGGGGGGGGGGGGGGGGGGGGGGGGGGGGGGTGTAATTTTGTTTTTTTTTTTTTTTTTTTTTTAATTTATTGTTGTTGAAAGATATAATTTTTATGGGTATTTCATATAATTTTTGCTAATGGATTAATTGTTTTTCTTGTTTTTTTAGGCATCTTGAAGCTTCCAAGTTTTTATATTTTGGTAATTTAGCTTCTGTATTTCTCCATTTAAGTTTTTTTTTTTGTTTTACAGTTTGATCAAGATTCAATTTTTATTGGAGTATTTTTTTTTCAGATTTTTTTCTAATGTTTTGATTGTTTTTGTTGTTGTTGTTTTTAGGTATTTTGAAGATCCCAAGTTATTTTCTTTTGGTAATTTTAATTTTTTAAATATTTGATCAAGATTCAATTTTTATTTTATTTTATTTTCAGAATTTTTGCTAATTTTTTTTTTTTTTAAAATTTAGGTACTTTGAAGAAAGATGTTGGGAGAACTCATCACAAGTACTTTAGTGTATGTGATGTGTTAATTTTTTGTCTTCTTCTTTCTACTATTACTTTGATGATTCCTTATGTTTTTTTTTTGGCTTTATTGCTTTTAATTAATTATTATATATATATATATTTTTTTTTTTATTTTTTTTTTTTATTTTTTTTGCAGATTGGTTCTTGGATTTGCATATCCTGCATTTGAATGTTATAAGACTATTGAGAATAATAGAGTTACTAATGTAGAACTCAGATTTTGGTGCCAATATTGGTAAGTAGCCTTTTCCTTTTACTTGACGTAATTAGTAAAGTTGTTGTCGTGTCGTGTGATCGTGAGGTCATGAATATGAGCTGTGAAAATAGTTTACCGCAGAAATGTAGAGTGAGGTTACGTATAATATACTACTCTTGTTGTTTGACCCTCTCTTAAATCCCACGCATAGAGAAAACTTATCAAACCCCACGCATAGAGAAAACTTATCGCACCGAATGGTGCTTTTATGTTTGCTTTGTTTGTTATGGTTTGACTTGACGTAAGTTTTGATAAAGAGAAAATGGAATAACAAGGTGTGGGGTTATGAAATTCTTGAAACTTGTAATTTTGGACACGTATATAGTTAAAAATGTTTCTCGTTAAGAAAATAATATAAAATGCATCGTAATAAAAAAATAGTGTCAAACAAACTGAAACGAATAAAGTATTTATTTTTGGTTTATTTTAGGGGTGGTGGGGTGGCGTGGGTGTGGGGTGGGTGGGATAGTTGAACCAACAAGAAAGCAAAGTTGGCAAAAAGTGATTTGTAGAAATAATTGGTATTGAGTAGTTTTTTGGCATGTTCAAATTTTTGGACTAATAAAAAAAATTCAAATTATTGTAACTTCTAATCAAATGATTTTCTTTTGATGAACTTTAGGTCAACCAATGATAATAAAAAATCTATTCTTTAATCCAAATTAATTAATATAGTTGTTAGCAATTTACAACTTCCCATATGAAAATGACATGTATAGAAAGAAGCATTAATTAGATTCTAGAAAGTAAAATGTTACATACTACTTTTGGTATATTGAAACTTTATTCATTTCTTGACTAATACTTTTCTACAATAAGCTTAAAATCCATTCTTGAAAAATACCGTCTCCGTTTTATTTTACTTGGCCTCTTTTGACTTGGCACGCTCATTAAAAAAATACTAATTAAAAGTGTATTTTATAAAATTAACTCATATTTTACAAAATTAACCCTATTAATGATGTCTCGAAACTCTAAATCTTACTTATTTAATACCGAGGGTAATATAAAAAAAAAAGTAATAAAATACTCTTGATTTACGAAAATCGACAACTAATTTGAAACAAACATATTTAAAAAGAAGTCCAAGTAAAATGGAACGTAGGGAGTAGTAAAAGATGTAAATTGATGTTTTCTATTTTGCTCGGACCTTCCAAACATGTTATCGTATGTGTATGTGTGTGACAGATCCTCAAAAATTGCATCGTTTTTGGAGGATCTGACACGTTCTGACGATATTTTTAAAGATTTCGAGCCACATAGAAAGGGGTCACAATCAATTTTTTTTTAATAATATGTTTTTTCAACCTTTTGGTGATCTAATAATAGATTTTTTATTCATTTCTTGAAACTTTATTCATTTCTTGACTAATACTTTTCTACAAGAAGCTTAATTGAAAAATAGTAAATGATGTGGTCTATGTTGCTCGGACCTTTCAAATATGTTGTCATATTTATGACAGATCCTTAAAAATGGCATCGTTTTTGAAGGATCTGACACGTTCTGGCGATATTTTTGAAGACTCCAAGCTACATAGAGTGGGGTCACAATCTTTTTTTTTTTTAAATATGGTTCTTCAACTTTTTGGTCATCTAATAGTAGATTTTTTTTTTTTTGTCTTAGTTGGTAATTGATTATATGCAATTAAATCTTCATTAATTCCTAATTGTTTTTGTTTTTTATTTTTCAGGATTATTGTTGCTTTGTTAAGAATATTTGAGAGCATTGGTGATGTATTCATGGCATGGTATGAACTCAATAAACTTCAAAAATTTTATGTTTGCTCAGACTCTTCAAAAATGTCGTCACACATGTGTCGGATCCTCTAAAAACGAAGTACTTGTGAAGGATTCGGCATGCATCGGTCGACATTTTTGAAGAGTCCGAACAACATAGCATGCAACTACAATCTACATTCTACGTAAACAAAGATCATAATAGAACTCACACACCCAAAAGACTCTCATGTCGGATTCTCCAAAAGTACTCCAACAATGCAGTACTTCTGGAGAATCCATTACGCATCCATCGTCATTTTGGAGAGTCTGAACAACATAGCATGAAACGACAATCTACATTCTTCTTAAACAAAGATCATAATCGAACTCACACACCCAAAAGACTCTCACCGATATCATTAGACTGTATGCCTTTCCCTATTGCATGCAGTCATGTCGAATTCTCCAAAATCACTCCAATAATGAAGTACTTCTTGAGAATCCATTACACATCCATCGTCATTTTGGAGAGTTTGAACAACATAGCATGAAACAACTCACAATCATCGTAACAAAAAAAATTATAATCGAACTTGCATGCTCAAAAGACTCTCACCGATATCACTAGACTGTTTGCCTTTGTGGTGTGCAATTTGCATAAACTTCTAGGCCTTCCATTTGATACATGAAAAGTACGTTCTCAGACTCTCCAAAAATGCTACTGGCACTCATGTCGAATTCTCCAAAAGTACTAACACAGTACTTTTCAAAAATCCACTACATATCCATCGACATTTAATTTGGAGAGTCTGAACAACATAGCATGAAACGACAGTTCACATTCATCGTAAAAGAAAATATTACAATCGATATCACTAGACTGTAAGCCTTCTGATATTCCATTTTGTGTTTGTTATTTCAGGTTACCAATGTACAATGAGGCAAAATTAGCACTTATAATATACTTATGGTATCCAAAAATGAAGGGAACAGGATACATATATGATACATTATTGAAACCATATGTGTCAAAGCATGAACCAAATATTGACAAAGGTTTTTTGGAGTTTAGAGCAAGAGCATTTGATTTGGCAATTTATTACTGGCAAAATTGCACTGAATTGGGACAAGCAAAGTTCTTTCAATTGCTGGATTTTGTTGCTCCTCCATCTAGAAGAAGTTCACATCTCAGCTCTGAGGTACTGGTACTTCCTCTTATATGCATTTTTCGTGGTGTGGTAGCGTAGGGTTTTTGGTCAAAGAACTGTTTAAAAAATAAAGAAAATAAAGCACTGCTGCACCTGCCAAGGTTCGAACCCGGGTTATTAATGCGGAAATGCACACTCTTGACCACTAGACTATGTTTCTCTAGCTTATCAAGGGTGTGCAACAACATGTATATAACCATAAATATCTATATTTAACCTATATACTCGAAAAAATTTTTCGAAGAAGGTTGTTCATCTGACCACCCTTCGGTGGCTGTAGCTCCGCCCCTGGTGGTAGCTCGTTGATGTCGTATATTGTTTTTTGATTGTCGGACTACCTTGAGATTAGTAATGTAGGAGTGTTGTCGTGCATTATTGTGGTGTGGTAGCGTAGGGTTAAGCCGTAGATATCTGTCGTTGATGTCGTTTATTGTGTTTTGATTGTCACACTACCCTGAGGTTAGTAGTGTTGGAGTGCATTATTCATGGTGTGCTAGCGTAGGGTTTAGCCGTAGATATCTGTCGTCGTTGTCGTTTATTGTGTTTTGATTGTTGCACTACCCTGAGGTTAGTAGTGTAGGAGTGTTGTCGTGCATTATTCGTGGTGTGGTAGCATAGGGTTTAGCCGTAGATATCTGTCGTTGATGCCATTTATTGTGTTTCGATAATCGCACTACTCCGAGGTTAGTAGTGTTGTCGTGCATTAGTCGTGGTGTGGTAGCGTAAGGTTTAGCCGTAGATATCTGTCGTTGATGTCGTTTACTGTGTTTTGATTGTCGCACTATTCTGAGATTAGTATGGTAGGAGTGTTGTCGTACATTAATCCTTTTTAAAGTCATTCAAGAGTTCTATCTTGACCATTTTAATTAACATAAAATCTTGATTAAGAGATAATAAAGGATTAAGAAAGTTAAAAAAATGAAAAAGAAGATGTGGTAAGATGGATGTGGTTCCTCAGTCCTTAATCAGAGGTCTCTAATTCGATATATGGTTCCCCCTTAATGATTCGTACATGCGCTATTTTGTATTAATCGGGGGTAGCGGTTTTTTTTTTTTTGGTTACCATATGGTTAACAAGTATATGTATTTTTCACTTTATTATGTTAACTTGTTTGGTTTAGTATAAACACTTTGTGCGAGTAAACGTTTTCTGTAATATTACAAAAGGAAACTCTAGGGCAGTGGCTATTTTTTAAAGATAGGGCTAGTGGTGGCTAAATTTTGAGTTTTGACAATCAATTTTGTATTGGACTCCAAGATGTCTTCTTGTTGGGCCTTGACATCAAATTGGGCCGAGCCAACTTCCTTTCAAATTTTTGTTTCAGTGTGGACCATCTTAGGCCCATACATCATTTTGAATGTAGCTCAGTAATCAAAATTATCTATTCAAATGTTAATTATGTATCCAAAAATTATAAAATAAGGGATTTATTTATAATTTAACAAAGACTAGGAATAGAAAGTAATTAAGGGTTAATTTGTTTTTGGATTTTATTTAAATTTTGCTATTATTATTACATATGGATTTTTCATTGGTATATAGTCCTTCCTCAAATTCTTTTTAATGCGAAATGTTTTGTGTATCAAGCTATTTTGCCTAATGAAAATAGTCTTTCGATCTTATAAAATTTGCGTATATTTTATTCTTTTTCGATCTCATTTATGAGATTACGTATGTTGTTGTTCTTCCTCAAGGAAGCATCACATTAAACTACAAGGAACAATCTTTTTGGAATTAATTGAAACAAAAGACAATTTATATGAAGTTAATAATGAGACAAATGTAACACGTTTAAATGTCATAGTGTGTTGGTGGCATTCATAGTCTATTTTCTAAACTCCACATATTTCATATTAAAAAAAAAAGAAAAAAAAACATACAATATAATGAAATATACCAACCAAATTAATTCACAAATCATTCCTCACCATTCCTTTATTTTCCACTTTATAACCCCACTATCACTATCATCATTTCAATTTTTTTATTTGCGTGTCTATGTGCATTAAACATATTGTGAAAGTGTTTGGCTCAACTTAATAGCAGCGACGGAGTCAGAAATTTTATTGAGGGGTTTAAAAGTAAAATATGAACTAGCTAAAGAGGGTTTGACATCTATAATATTGAGGGTTCGTTAACGAATAAACGAACTAAAGGTGGCTCCGCCCTTGCTTAATAGGGACCAGAGTCGGCGTAATGACTACGTGTACAATAGAACCTCGTAACTTTGATTTTAAAATTTATACTTACTTTAAATATATATTAGAACTCTATTATAATATATTTAATGTGATTCTATAAATAGAGTTTGAGGAGAGCAGTACAGAGAGTAATACGTACACAAATCTTACTTTTACAAAATAGAAAGGTCATTTTCGATAGTTAGCTAAAAGTCATATGTTGTCAATACATATCGACTATCTTTATTTTACTAAATATTTATTCAATTAATTCAGACAAGCACTATAATATTTGTGTGATTATAAAAATTTCTCTAATTTTTTTTTAATCGTTCACCGATTCTTGCAGGAAAGAAATGGCATAGATCATTTTCGCGGACCACCTCCTTCAGCTCCACCACCACCACCACCATCGTCATCATCATCCTTTGGGTTATTCAGAAGGAACAAACCATCGTCAGACAGGAGACAACCACAACCACCACCATCACCGCCACGGAGGTCACCACGATCCTACTCCGCACACCGATCCATCTTTCATTCCTCTAAATCGGAAACGGTCCAAGTCCACCCCGAGGATCTTTACCTAGACCCAGATTATCGTTGAACCGATTAAAATCACAACATTTAGACACTCGAACTAAATCATAAGTTAGTTCGATCAAATAGTCTACTAGAAATAGTAAGAAAATATGTACATTGTGCTTAATTTGTAAATAACCAAAAAAAAAAAAAAAAAAAAAACTAAGATTTTAAATATTTTTTAATTTTTGACCTTTTCCCTGCTCCATTTGTATTTAATTTCTTTTTTCTGATTACATAATAAAATACGTTGTACATTTATGACCATATTTCTTTTCAATCTAGAAGTTGGAAGAAGAATATATTCCATTATATCCCATACTCCTTCTGACTCCACGAGAGATTTAGTAAATACAACTTCACGTTACAACAAGAGCTTTAATATACAGAATTTCATGCATATCGAGAGCTTTGGAATACCAAACTCCACGTTATAGCGAGAGATTTAGTATATAAAACTCTACGCATAACAAAAGTTTTAATACACCAAACTCCACACGTCATAACAAGACATTTGGTTACCAAACTCTATGTTATAACAAGAGCTTTAGTATAGCAAACTCCACATTGTAACAAAAGCTTTACTATACCACGCTCCAACCATAACGAGAGCATTAATATAACAAACTCCACGTCATAACAAGACATTTGGTTATCAAACTTTATACATAACGAGAGCTTTAGTATACCGAACTCCACTTTATAACAATAGCTTTAGTATAGCAAACTCCATCCCGAGAGTTTTAGTATACCAAACTCCAAATCATAAAGAAAGATTTACTATACCACGCTCCAATCATAACGAGAGCTTTAATATACCAAACTCCACGTCATAACAAGACATTTGATTACCAAATTTCATGAATAAGGAGAGCGTCACTACACCGAACTCCATATCATAATGAAAGCTTTAATATACCAAACTCTGTGCATAATGAGAGCTTTGATATACCAAACTCCACGTTAGAACAAGACATTTGGTTACCAAATTTCATACATAACGAAAGTTTTAGTATTACCGAACTTCACATCATAACAAGAGTTTTAATATACCAAACTCCACGCATATCGAGAGTTTTAATATAAACCCACCTCCACGTCTAATGAGACATTTGATTACCAAACTTTACGTCATAACATGACATTTGGTTACCAAACTCCATGAATATCGAAAGTTTTAGTATACCGAACTCCACGTTAAAACAAGAGTTTTAGTATAACAAATTTAACTTTATTGATAATGAAAGCTTTAGAATACCAAATTCCACTTCATAACGAGACACTTGGTTACCAAATTTCATGAATAACGAGAGCTTTAATATACCGAACTGCTATTTTATTGAGTCATTTCCTTTGTTGTTATCTGGAGCTCCGAATCCAAATAGCACGTAAAAGCCAATCAACAGCTCTAGTCAATGGAGCAAGTATGCATCTATCAAATAACTCAATTACTCCGGCGACCGGATTATTCACCGGAAACCGGAAAAACATACAGCCGAATAAACTCCGGCTGGAGGAATCCGGCGACGTCGCCATCGGCTGAAGATAAGCCCAGGCGGCTTGTTTAACAAGCCGATTCCGTATCGAAATTTCGGAACCAGGAGAATTGATGGAAGAGGGCGGTAAGATATCTCTTAAGGAAGTATATGATACTGGCTTTATTGAGAAAAGCTCGTAATCATCTGCTATCGAATTCGTCAATGAAGACGAAGCCGATGTTGATGATGACGATGTGGTTGTTGTTGTTGTGGTGATGGTTGATGCCGATAATTGATCAGGTAAGCTGCGCTTCCGAGGAAGTATGGCCGAATTCGTCAATGAAGTCGAACCTAATATATTATTTGTTGGTGTGGTGATGGTTGATGCCGACGATTGATGAGCTAGCCCGAGTTTTGGAGGAATGGTGGCGGAGCTTCGGCGGCGATGGAGGAGAGGATTTTCCGGCGCGGCGGCGGACATGGTGGAAGATTTTAGTAAGAGAAAGTTCTAGAGAGGCAATCGTCAACAAGGGAGGGCGGGGGTGTGAAATGAGCCTGGATATATAAAGAGGTGAATATGGAGTTAATAATCTAATTATATATATATATATATAGATTATAATTTATAAAATAATTATAGAAAAACAATTTAATATATTGATGAATATAGTAAATGGTAAAATGATACTCCTCCGTTTTTAATTAATTGTCATCAATGGTGGACCTAGTATCTAGACACGCGAGTCACATCCTCAAACCACTCCACCTAATCATATATTTGTTTTCTAGGTACTTTTTAAGAAATTATACCATTTATTTTGTATTTTTTATATAATTATACATAATCTACGTCGAGTTTAGTGGATGTCGAAGCACCCCAAAATTACACGTGAATCCGCCTTTAATTGTCATCTTTATTAAAAATAGATGTTTCATAATATTTATTATTTCACAGAACTAAGGCATCATTATTTTATTTTTTTCACCTTTACTCTTAGTTATAAATATGAAGAAATGTCAATATAATTTTTAAAAAAGTATTAAATAAATAAGAGTAATAAATAAAGATAATTTAGTCAATTTAACATACAATTAGAAATGAGATTATTCGAGAGAAGATGAGAGACTTCGGTGGAAGACAAGATAAGAGAAGTGAGGTTGCGATGGTTCAAACATGTGATGATGAGAGACACGAATGCTCTAGTACGAAGATGTGAGAGGCCGGCTATGAAAGATTTTAGGCTGGATAAAAGTAGACCTAAGAAATATTGGAGAGAGGTAATTAAACATGACATTGAGCATTACAGCTTACGAAGGATATGACTTTTGATAGAAAGGTGTGGAAGATACGAATTAGGGTAGAAAATTAGTGTGTGGAAGTACGTTTGTGATGTATTATCTATGTTTTTCGAATAGATATATTTTTAGTATTACCTTATGCGTGTCTTGTTTATGTTATTATGCTTCACTATATGTTACTTCCTCTATCCCAAATTATGTGTCGTCATTTTCTTTTTAGTTCGTCTCAAAAAGAATGTCTTCTTTTCTTATTTGGTAAGTTTTTAAAGACAGAATAATAATTTTACCCTTAGTGGTCCCACTTGATTTTAAATACTATTACTTCTTTTTTATTTGTCTTTTCAATTAAAAGTGGTCTCATTTGATTTTAACTATTATTACTCATTTCTTTAAGAAGGGTAATTTTGTAACTTTAACAAAGTTAATACTTATTTCTTAAATATCGTGTTCCATCAAATAGTTGAACATAATTTGAGACGGAGGGAGTATTGTAGTACAACTTGTTATTGCATGCTTTTATGTATTTTACTTGTTATGTTATTATCTGTCCTGAGCCGGGGGTTTATCTAAAACATCATCTCTACTTCAGCTGAGATAGGAGATGGACTGCGTACTCTTTTCCCTCCCCAAACCCCGCTTGATGGGAATACACTGGTTATGTTATTGTTGTATTTAATACATTAACTACATGCTAAGTTTATTAAATTATTCTTATTTATTACTCTTTTCTACATTTTATCCATCGTTTTACATGTTCACTTTTGAATTGACACATATCTTTAAAAAATAATATGTAGAGGCATGATTTTATTATATCACCCTTGAATATAATAACTATTTTTTTTTGGTTTCCCATCCGGTGTTCGGTGTCCGCATTAGAGCTCTGACTAATCCGAATCGCGCGTTGCAGGGCTCATTAAGGTGGCAGAGTTTTCTCTGTACCCAGGATCGAACCCTCGACCTCTGGTTAAAGGTGGAGCAGCCTCATTTACTGCACCACAACCCATGTTGGTGAATATAATAATTATATCAAAAAGTAAAGTAATTATTTAGGACAAATCCTCAACATACATAAATTATACAGTGCCACCTATTTTTTATTTGTGTGATTGGAAGGATTGCTATTTAAATTAACCCTTGTAAAAATGTGTATATATTATGTATTAATATTATTAATCAACCTAATATTAAATAGATTAATTGATACATATAAACCAATGGGTGAGGATCAAAGAGTAAAATAGAAGGTTAATAGTAATAAAGCATTATATTTAGTTTCTTTTATCTGAGTATTATTATTATTATTACTTTTTTATTATTTATTTTTTAATTTATTACTTTAAATTATATTAGTTTAATTTTTTTGTTCTTGGGTATAAGAAAAGCGTAGTGACAGTGGATGCAATTTTAAATTATATTTTTTTGTTTGTTGGAGTAAGGCAATTATTGGCGTATATTGTCATTATCTTTTAATTTGGTCTAAGGTTATTTCATTTTATTTTTTTCTTTAAATAAAGTCTTATTTGTGACCTTTTATGATGTTATAATATGATTTCAATTACGACAAGCTATTAATTAATTTTTCATTATTGTTCCACTTATTTTCTATGTTATACTGTTTGTTACTTTCTCTTGTGTACCATACTAGTTTATATGCACTTATCTTTTGTATTTGTTATACTGTTATCGATTTTAAGGCGGGGGTCTATCGAAAACAGCCTCTCTACTTCTTCCGAAGTAGTAATATGATCGGCGTATACTCTACCTCCCCAGACCTCATTAGGTGGGAATACACTGGGTATGTTGTTGTTGTTCCACTTATTTTCCATAGACGTTATTGAAATAGATACTATAATTAATCATGTCTAAATATAAAGAAGCATTTTAATGATAGGCAAAAAAAATTGAATATAAAGAACAATAAGAATTTAAGTTTGGTGCATCGT
>NC_061118.1:38983538-38987859 GCF_002878395.1 Capsicum annuum | reverse complement strand
ACGATGCACCAAACTTAAACTCGAACAATAAAATATAAGCATAACATTACGACTACTAGTAAGGACAACACTCCTATCTACTGTCATAAACACACTTCAATCTCCTAGTCTTCTACCCTAATTTGTATTCGCAACACACAGGGGCGAACCTATAGTTTAGTTTGTGGTGCTTCGACACCCGTTAAATTCGATGTAGAATAGGTACAATTATATAAGAAATGTATAAAAATTGATATAAGATTTATAAAAGTACTTAATAAATCAAGAAGATAGCTGAGTGTTATAATTTTCATGCAGAACCTTAAAGACGTTGAACATCAGTATATGCGTTTGAACCTTCGAAAAACCCACGATCTCTAAATTCTAAGTCCGTCATTGGCTACACATTCCTAAGATCGTGTTCTCGATAAATTGCAATCACATCATATGTTGTCTAATCGCTTTCCTATATACATATTAAATAAATTTTTAAAAAATATTGAATTCAGCTAAATACGTATCTTGATCCCTATTTCGAAAAAATAAATAATAAATAATTTATAGGAGGAATATACAAAAAGGGTCACGTGACTCATTCGAGTCTAGTCTTTATCATATTCTAATAATAATAATAATTTTGTTTTGAGTAACCAATTTCTCAAAGTGATGGTCAATTAATGTGTATATTATACTTACAAAATAAAAAACTTGTCTTATTAAAAAAATTAATTACAATGATTAAGGATATATAAGGAGTGTATACGGTTCGATATTTTTTAAATTTTGATTTTGATAATCGATGTTAAAAGTAGACATTAAATACTAAACTTTTAAAGTTTGATTTGGTTTAATAAATCGATTTTCGATATGATAAATTTTGATTTAGTTCGATAATTCAATTTTTGGTAATTTATGTATATGTTTATCCTCATCTATAGTAGCAATTCACCAATCATACAAGAGATGTAAACTGTAATTGCACTAGACAAGTCAGATATAATAAGTTCGACTGAAAAGACGTTAACAGGAAGAATCAATCCTTAATCTCCCTTATGAAATACCACTTGGTGCAGCAACCGAGTCACGCTTACTGGTTATTTGTTATGAAATTCTACTATCAAACCTTTTTTTTTTTGAAACTCATTATCATCGAATCGTACGAAATATCTTTTACGATCTATGACATATTCAACACTTAATTCACATGGAAGAGAAAAATAAAGGAAGACGCATATATAATTGATGCATAATCGAGATATACGTAAACTAATCTAAATATCATTATTTAAAAAATAAGAAGAAGAATTTAAATTAATATAAAGTCTCTTGCAAATGGGATTCTAAATTCTTTAATATATTTGACATAAATTTTAGATCATATTATAAAACACATATTAATAGAAAATTAAATAGTAATGATCAACAAGATAAGTACAAGTACAACACGTGGTTCTTGTGATTGAAAAAGAAAGAACAAAATAGACAAAGATTAACAAACAAAACGAAAACCAGTCTGGTGCACTAAAATTTCAATTACGTATGAAGTCAGAAAAAAATTTAATCACAAAAGTTTATTTTATTCTGTAAGATATTATTTTCATGATTTTATTTTATAATCGCATAGCAATAATTTTATCGGTTAGTTCAAGCTTTCCTGTACGCAGCAAACAAACAATAAATTAATAAATAGATTCCATTATCACTCTATAGAGAAGGACGTTTAGCCGGGGACCTAGGTTCAAATTGGTGGTGCTCCGATACCCGTTAAACACGATGCAGAATAGTTATCATTATATTAAAAAATGTATAAAAAATGACATAGGATGAAAAAAAAAACATCCTCGAAATCAAACGACAGCTCGGTGCTCTGGTTTTCATGCGAAATCTTAAAATTTTGAATGTCAATACATATGTTTCAACCTCCCGAGCATCCAAGACATCTAAATCCTGAGTCTGAACCCGACGTTTAGACAAATCACTTTTTAGGCTAATCTTTTTGTAAAGCTTTACCGAAGATTTTAATAAATTAATGCAATTACTTATGATATAGGTTGAGATTCTTTCGCTATTAATTAAAAATTTCAAATTCGAAATGCGAGAATGAAGAACCTTTTTGTTAGAAAATTTTGATGATAAAGTACTTTATATCTTTATAAGGAGCCTATTCAAAGTGAATTCAAATTAAATAAACAAATAAAATACTAAATAATTAAATAAAAAATTATAACATTTAACAAGGTGGAATAATGCTATAAAGTAACTCCACTAATATATATATATATATCTTCAAGGAATCATTATCATAAATGCAAAGAATTCTTAGATACGTCAATATTCAAAAATAAAAAATACATAAATTGTTTGTATTTGTTGAGAACTTTTTTTTCTCTTTTTAAATGTTTTTTTTTAATTATTATTATTATTATTATTATTATTATTATTATTATTATTATTATCATGGTCCAAAGTTTTGGGAAAACAAATATGTTTATCAACGAACAATTTTGTTTTTGTTTTTGTTTTTTGAAATTGATTTTAGTAACATTTTATTTTAAACTATATAAAAGTCATAACATATGGAAAAATTATGTAGTTACAAGTAAATGAAATAATTATATGATTTGATATATGTTTCTTTCCAAGTAGTCAATTAATCAATAATTGTATTCCTTTGTTTGTTTTTATTTGTCAGATTTTATTTTACGAGAGCAAATTTGATTAATATTTGAAGTTAAATTGAATTTATTAATTTATTATTTAAAATTTAGATATTTAAAAATCACATACAAAAACATCATAAGTTGCAGTCTTTCTCATATAATATAATAAAAAAATATATCTTAAAATATTGATGAAAGTCATATAGTTTGACTCTCGAAAAATGAAATATGAACCGAGGGAGTATGATTATGATTTATTCAAATCTTATACATACTCTCTATGCTTCATAATTCATATTTACTTAATTTATGTTAACTTATCACACCTCTTAAAGAATAATTTACGTAGAGGTATATTTTATTAAACTAGCTTTATTAGCGATGCATTGAAACTCTAAATTTGACTAATATTAAGAGTAATATGAAAAAAAAGTAATAACACTTTCTTGATTTTTGGACAAATAAAATAAAATATTAATTTTTAATGCTAAAGGCAAGACAAACAAAACAAAAGAAGTAGGCATAAATTAAAATCTTTATGATGTTGATTTAAAGATGGGAATCTTTCAAAAATAGCCATATTTTGTTGAAAACTTACCTTTCATAGTCACATTATATATAATTATCATCTATAGCCGTTGTATTCAATTTACGCCCGCTGTATTCGATTTTATCAATAGCTTGTATTCATATAAAATATAAATACAGTACCATTTAGCTGTTGTATTCGATTCACGGCTGTTGTATTCACTTTTACTCAGTTGTCTGTATTCATAAAAACATAAATACACTACATATTTAGTCTTGCCAAAAACACTATATATATATATATATATATATATATATAGTTTATTTTTTGTGTTTTCCTCATTTTTTCTTCTTCTTTTTTCTAATTTTTCTTATTTTATTTTTTTCATTTTTTATATATTTTTTCTCTCTTCTATCTCAATTTTTTTTTTTCTTTTCTTTCTTGTACTTATTTTCTTTATCATTTTTTTTGTTCTATTTTATATTTTTAAAAAATATAACTACTCGAGCACAAGTCATTGATGATAACGTAAATACCATATTTGTTTATCTATTTGTAGTCACGCCGTCATTTATATTTTTGTATTCATTGATACAACTGTATTTGTATTTTAAAGTTCGCACTTATATTTGTATTTTGTAGTTCGCGTTTATATTTGTATTTTATAGTTCGCACCTGTGTTTGTATTTGTTAGTTCGCACTATCATTTATATTTTATATAATTCACACTTGTATTTTAAAGAACTATTTTATATTTGTATTTTATAATTGACTGGATATTATATTGGATTATATTTGTATTATGATTTTATTGTATTTGTATATTTAGATTATATTTGTATTTGTATTTGTATTCTATTTTCGTCGATGTCTTTTTATTTTTAAATAATTATTTTGTACTTGTATTTGTAGGTTGATTGCATATTGTATTTAGCTGTGATTATGTACAATTTATCATTTGTATTTGTATACAAACAAGTAAATGCATTAATTGTATTTTCTTGATTCTAAAATATATAAATATGCAATGTATCATTTGATACAAATGTACCGTTTTGTATTTGTATGTCAAAATTATTATTCGTATTTGTTAATAAATAAATATCACTTGATACAAATACAATTACAAACAAATGAAACCAATGATTTTAAA
>NC_061118.1:38974096-38983438 GCF_002878395.1 Capsicum annuum | reverse complement strand
AAGTATTCGTAAAAAGAAAATCAATCGTTCCTTTTTAATAATTAAAAATTACAAATGATAGATCACACTTGTATCTATATGTTATAGTTCGCATTTGTATTTGTATTTTATAGTTTCCACTCTTATTTGTATGTTATAATTCGTCTTTGTATTTATATTTTATAGTTCACACTTGTATTTGTGTTTGCTAGTTCGCACAAATAAAAAGGAGAAAAAAGAGAGGAGAAAGAAAAAAATATAAAAATAGAAGGAGAGTAATAGAAAGTAGAGAAAAAAAAAAGAAGAAAAAAATAAAAAGGAAAAGAAGAAAAAGAAAAAAAAAAAAACAAAAGGAAAAAAAAAAAATGAAAAAAAAAAAAAAGAGTAATAGAAAATAGATCAAAAAAAAGGAGAAAAAATACAAAAGAAAAAAGAAAACAAAAAATAAAAAATTAAAACATAGTTCACACTTATATTTGTGTTTGCTAGTTTGCACAAATGAAAAGAAGGAGAAAAATAAAAAAAATAAAAAAAGGAGAAAAAATACAAAAGGTAAAAAGAAAACGAAAAAGAAAAAATTGAAACATAGCTATGAAAAAGAAAAATTTGAAAAAAGAAAAGAAAAATAAAACGAAAAAATGAAGGAAAAAACTGAAAAGGGGAAAAAAAGGAAAGTAATAGAAAATAGAGAAAAAAAAATACACGAGAGAAGCTATGAATTGTAATTATGAAAAATTAATAGGCAAGAGGAGGTTATGAATTATAATTAATTGAAATTAGGCTAAATAAGGTAATTAGAAGTCAATATTGGCTAAGTTATATAATTATTCCTTTAAAGATTTATGTCAAAGGTGTATTTATAAGAAAGAAAATTGGTTAAATTATTCTTATTTAACGAATTAAATTGCTTATTATTTTACTAGAGCATCTATTTTTATGTATGATTCGATAAAGCGCAATATATTACTCCCTGTCTCTCATTATCGATGTATTCGTATAAATTTATTATATCTTTCATATAAATTATAATATGATTTTGACTAGACCAACTAGCTAGTGGTGATTTCAAATTCCACATATATGGAAAATGACATTATATACTAGTCTTTATTTAAAATTAAGAATATGAAAAATAATAGTCCAACCATAAAATTTTATGAGGTTTTAATATATGTCACACTTACACTCCATAGCTACAAGTTTTTGTCATAAATTTTATTTTACACCATAAATTTAAAACTCTTAGGTGTCTCATATTCGTATTAGGATTTCGATTAATTTGATTTGAACCGCATAAAGCTGGTTAAAAAAGGAAGTGTTCCCGTCAGGATTTTTTTTTCATATCGAGAGTTCGACTTGAAAATTATTATCAGACAATCTCTAATTTCGAACGTACAGACATCCAATTGAAATTTGGTTCGTCGGTGAGGAATTTTCAATGAAAAATCTGTTTCAAAGTTGCGTGACTTTTTGAATTCGTAATTAAATATAAATATGTTCAATGAATTTCTTAATACGAAATATAGAATTTAAATAAAAAAATTTAAGTTCAACTAAATCTATATTTAATATTATAGTTATACTGCCTTGGTCAGGGGCGGAGCCAACCCTTTAGTAGGGGATTTGTCGAACCCCATCGACTAAATTTTCTTCAAGTGTAAAATCTTTTTAGTCGAAATTCTGACTCCGCCTCTAATCTCGGTGACAATAATTGTACTCTTGACCACGTATATATACTTGATGTTTGTATTTTTAACTCTTAGTTCATAGGCTAGGATGTCTAGTCCATTTCAAATGGCAAGATTAATTAAAATTTATTTGAAATTGACCTTATTATATATTTTTTTTTTTTTTTAGACATTCGTCCTAGATAGACTATCCACCTCGTGGTGTCCCGCCTCCCCACGAATAACCAATGTGGCAGTTAGGTATTCTACGATGAAAGAACGGTTTTTCAAGATTGGTCTTATGTGTCAGTATCTTTCACCAATCCTTCTCGTCCGATTAAAGTTGTTCTAACAAAGCGTCTGTTGATATTAGCAATCAACTAAAATAGTCAAATATACCGATACTTGTCTAAGTGACTATTATTTCGCCGTTTTAAATATTAAGACACAAGATTTAGATCAAAGCTACTGGGTTCGACGAAATCCACAACCCAAAAGCCACAATTATAAATAATAAATTAAACCTATTAGGTCATGTCAATTTGAGTTGATAACGGTATAATTAAACAAATTGATAAATATTTTTTGTTATCAACTTGTGGTGGCTTGTTTTATAGTATAGTTGATTTTGATTTATAATTACTTTCTAAACGCTTTTTATTATGTTAATCAAGTTTAATGTATGAGTTAATTAAAGTGCAGAATTATAGAGCATTATAAGATTACTTTTTTTTTTTTTCTTTTAGGTAAATTACTTTGAGTTGCTTGGTCACCCACCAACAAATTTTTTATTTAAGGCTTAATTAATAAGTAGTAATTTATTTATTTATTTGGCTCCAGAACTAACAATTGACTTTATTGTTAAAAATTGTCTTATGAAATTATACTATTTTTAGTGACTAACTTAAAGATCTATTTTTTGAAAAAAAGCTCTGTTTTCAACCTGAATTAGTCGAGGCTCCAATGTGGGTACCAGACACGGGATGGAAAATTAAAAAAATAAAATAAAAAAGAGACAACACAAAAGCATTAGTCTAAGTGCTTGGATTTCTAACAATTGTACATTTTTTGATCCAATCTTCACATATAAATTCAACATAGTGAAGAGGAATCTAGGGACCAAAAAGTAGATTTATTTTTCTCAAAAAAAAAGAAAAAAGAAAAAAAAAGGAAATCACAACACAACAACATACCCGGTGTATTCCGACAAAGTGGAGTCTGAGGAGGGTAAAATGTTCACAGTCCATACATCACTACTCAGATGAAGTGGAGAAGTTGTTTCCTATAGACCCCCGACTCAGCACAGATAACGGTATAACAAACAAAAGAACATAAAAACACACAACAAAATGGAATACACACTTGCCAGATAATTAAAAAAAACAAGACGCCCACAAGATAATACTATAAACTATCTATTCGAAATCATAAACTCACCGAAACACCACGAACAAGAAACTCCAGGCGCGGATACAAACAAAACACTCTTCGGTACTATGACGGACGAACTCCTACCCACTAACCCTCTACCCTAATCCACGTCTCCCACACCTTTCTATCAAGGATCATGTCCTCCGTAAGCTGTAAAAGGAAACCATAACAGTTCATCCAAATTGAGGACTATGTAATATCTGATGATAATATTAAGATTCTATAAACTGTATCTGCAGAATTCATATGGTTGAGAATTGAACATCCAAAGAACACTTCAATGTTGTGCTATCTCAAACCAAAATTGCACAAAGTGTTTAAAAAATGCCATCATAATATATTTTATAAATAATCGACAGTTCCTTCGCGTACTTTTAACTCCATCTGTTGCGCCTTCTGTGCGGCTCTGTTTGGTTACGAGTATAAACCATGACAACGGGTTCAAGCAGATTCCGCAACTGTACAAAGTCTCTATCGTTTGGTTTTGTGAAAGTAAGACCGTCCAGAGCCCTTAGCGATTTAAGGAGAGAATGAGTAAGAACGGAAAAGGTGATTCAGGTGCTCGTAGTGGACCTCATGCAGGTAGGACGAGAGATCGGTCAGGATCTCAACTAGGTGGCGGGAGTGGTCAGTTGTATGTCATACCTGCTAGACTCGAGGTAGAGCCTATATCATCTTGGTGGAATGTTCATTGGAGCTGGTACGTCAGCATTAGAAGAGGGAGTGTGTGGCCGTGGACTAGCTAGATCGTCTATTTCAAAATCACGGAGCAAGCTTTCCCCATCCCAGACGGTAGCTGTTATTGAAGTTAAGGGAAGTAGGGATTTAGCAAAAAGATCTGCGAACATAAGAAATTTAACAGACAAGGATACAATCATTCTTCCACATATCGGTCATGCTAACATTTGGATCTGATAGGAACAAGTAATCTGCCGCGTCCTGCAACAAACACAAAGCATTAACACGAGAATGGAGGGATTCTATTCTACTTCTGTGTAAATCTCTCTGTCATGCGCAGAACGCATAATCGTGAGTACAGATTTTAACATGTCGTTGGTAATCACATTGACTTTGAAACGGGAATTGAAGAACACGGTTTATATTTGCCTCATTTGGTGCGTAAGCGTATCTAGCTTTGACATCTTTCCAAGAAGACCAATAACATGTTTGGCGTTGGGAGACCAAAAGTGCTTATGTTAAAAGGTAAGTTGTTTGGCCGAGCTTTTCGGAGAAAATAAGTGCTTCTGGGGAGTAACGGAAACGTAAGTTGCGCGGACTCTTCATTTTTTATGCCGCACCCGTGTCGGATTCTTCAAAACACACTAATTTTGGCGAATCCGACACGCACCCATTGACATTTTTGATGAGTCTGAGCAACATACACGGAAACTGTTTTTCAGAAACTAAACGGAGTGCGTTTTTGAAAAACACTAATTAGAAAAAATAAAGCTCGGCCGAACGCTAATTGTTGCTTAAAAGTGCTTTTAAAGTTCACTGGTCAAACTCAAACTGCTTACTCATCAAAAGTACTTTTTCGGAAAACACTCTTCAAAATAAGTTGATTTTAGAAGCTTAGCCAAACACGCTACAAGTTCCAGGGAAACACACTTACATCAACATCTGAAGGGAGAATCTTCATCATTCCACCACCGTAATCCTGTGAAGTACCGACATCAGAACTCAATTGATCAACATTTTGTGTTTGTCCTTCATTCTCAGTAACGTTGTTTGAAACAGTTGATATCTCCACGGCTGGATAATCCTTTGAGCCTGAACTTGAAGCATCTGGGATGGTCGTTGACGGTTCAAAACCATTCATCTCCTCAAACTTCTCCTCAAATTGACTAATCAAAACAGACAATACCAAATAGGAGAGTCAGATGACCTTTTCTGAAAGTTAGAGTATCACGTAAGGAAATAGCGACCACGACATGTTAATAGCTCTACAAGCCAATGATACCTGACAAGGTAGACGTCAATCGGACCCATTGTGCTTCTGAGTATAATTCTATATCTCCTCTGTGGATAGTCGACAGCCTGTGGATAAAGCATGTTATTCGCCTACAATAAATACGTTGTACATTTTCTCATATTCGTGTCCTTTCTCAATTTACCTCATCAGGATCGGGGACTTCCAGGGTGGTGCCGTGAGGAGCTTTAACTGCTATTAGGGTCTCATTCTGCCAGGATTAAAGAGTATAAAATTATTCATAGGTTTATAGAGTAGAGCAGTCTAAAGATACAATCACTTTGCGACAATGATGAAGCGGTTATAAAAGAAAACACATAAACGGCAAAGAGAACCTGAAAGCAAGGCAGGCTCTTTATATCGTCTTCAGTTACAAAAAGCCACCTAATTCAGAGTTGAAATTGCCGTCAGCGAAGAGCAAATTATCAATCTAGGTCAAAACGATGTAGTGAGGACAGGCATAAGAAGTTACCTTTGGTTGTTTTCGTCTTCACTCATATCCCTTAACTTTTCTTGCATTTCTCTATAATAATATAAACATCAGCACAACGATATAGTTCAAGGAAGAAGCATGAAGTACTGACTCATCTGACAAACCACATACCTAATTCGTTCATCCAGTCTTCGCTCCTCCATTGAAAGGCTGTCAATATTGGCCTGCAGAAATTGCAAGCTACTTACTCGAATGTTCCATTTTTAGATAATACGTTACTTCAAAGCGTGGTTCTCATACAATTGGAGCTCTATTTATGTGCTGAAAACTGATTTAACAGCGAATATCTATCATAACACAGATGAAGACACTATCTTAGCAATCAAATAGTTAAGGAAGCATATCCAGATACCTTTAGAATGGCGGCATCATTATCCACACCTCCAGGTTTAGAAGCATCGACACCCCTAAGGAGTGATTACGGAATTTGCACATCAGTATACTTCAGATGCGTAATGACAGATCATTGCAAGCAGTGTCTAAGTAGAAGATATGTGTTTATCTTACTTCCATTGTATTCTGTTCTTGAGCTTCTTTTCAATAAGACCGATTCCTTCAAGTACGTTTGTTATATCGTAGATCCTTCTTTTCTGCACCTGTACGATCAAAAAATTACAATCAGAGCTTTACAATGCATTGAGAAAACTTCTAGCTAAATGATATATCACCTCCAAAGTGTCTGCAGCTTGGTTAAGATCAAGCATACCGTCTTCAGCATGCTTGATCAAGTTGATAAATTTCTTGGTTAAAAGACCTGAACAAAAGACAATGGTTCAATCTTTGGTTTATTCCACCATAAACTCACGCTTACCATAAAACCTCCATGGCAAAATATTGCGGAATACCCAATGAACTGTCGTAGCGGCAGCTTGCAGGTGTAAGAGGAGAAGGAGAACCTACAAATTTGCAATCCAGAAGTTGGTTAAGAAAATATTAACCAGTGCAACCATGACTATAAACAGTATTCTGTGATGTTATTTAGCCAGTTACGACCAAGACAAAAAATTAGACATCGAGCCTCACCAGCATTAAACGCAGGAGTTGGAGGTCCAGATTTATTACTTTTTGTGGCTCTTAACTGTCCATGTGCTCTTCCTCCTTTCCCAGACACAGGTGTTCCAAGTGGACTATTGGCTACATCGGCATACCCGGAATTAGCAGTACAGATACTGGACTCAACTTCTTTAATATAGCCCGTCTTCCGCTTTAGTGCCTACAGGGCATTAAGTGAGCAAAGTAGAAATAAGTAGTGATCAACAAGTAATAATTAGCAAATCGACGAATGATCATGAGAACGCTCTCAATTTTCCCTGGAACAAGAGTATCTAGAAAATCTGTTTATCTAAAGGTCCGGTTTAGGGTTACTACTCAAAATCCAATTTAAAATTTTTTGACTTGAGCACATAAGAGTGTTTTCAATCTCGTTAAACTTAAAACAAGGGTGGACCACCATGTCAGAAGGCTCCACCTTGGACAGGCTCCGAGAAGGTGACTGCAGACAGCCTTACCTCCTTATCGGGAGGACGGTTCCAATAGATTAGCAACATAGTAGAATAATAAATCACAACAATTTCTTGTAAACAAATTAACTGCTAAGTACACCTAAAATTATTGAGCATAGAGAAGGAAAAGACATAAATCATAGAGCTTCAGTTTAATGTATCCAGTGGTAACTAGTTGGAGAACACAAGCAAGAGCCCACTGCTACTTAAACAAAGGAGCTAATTTTGAAAATGAACCAAAATGCAAATCCTCCCACTCAATCTTCTGTAGTTCATAATTATGCCAGACATGAATGACACCAATCATATGCACATACAAAAAAATAGTAGCATCCATGCATCATGGGGTTTATCAGATCAACAAAGCTATATTGCATGTTCAACCATGTAACCAAATCGGCTGCCACGTGTGCATAAACGAAGACAAAATAGAAGTCACAATCGACTCAGTAGGCTCATTTGTTCCTTTTTAACAAATTTAGCCAGTAGCGACTGAAAGTTTTCAGCTAACAAGAGGCAAATGAACTCTGAGAAAATCATAAGCGAAAAAGTGGAGGCAGCTTAACGGCTTAACCCAAAAAAAGCAATTAGCTAAACCAAATACCATGGTTACTGTTATTTCGAGAAAATCTGTAAACTTGACCAACCCAATAGCAGGTACCAAACAACATTTCGACCACAATAATTAGCCTCAAAGTTATTCACAATGAAATACAAATAAAGCAGATTGACAAGAATGAACCACAAAATGCACAAAAACAGCAACAATTGAACTCGAAGTTATGCCTTTTTAGCTACATTTTATCAAACCCCACAAGATATCTCTCTGTCTCTGCTACTTAATCCAGCCCATATTTCAAGTTTCCACTAATAGAAATCAAACAACAATCCCCAAAAAACGAAGCTATTAGCTCTAAGAAGAACCGAACAAAATGAACAACAACAGCAATAACTGAGATCGAAATTACGCCATTTTAGCAAACATTTAATCAAACCCCATCAATTATCTTTCAACAAAAATCCCTAAAAATGACACTATAAGCTCAAACAAGCCAAAGGAGTCAACATCTACTATATATCTACCAAAAAACAACACTATTTAGCTCAATCAAGAACCCGAAGAAAACTCCCAGAAGACTTAACAACAATAGCTTCAGGCTGAATACAACAACTGAGCATTCCACACAACAATCGAATACAACAATTAAACTCGAAATAACGCCTTTTCAGCTACATTTGATATTACCCCATAAATAATCCTACTTAGCTCAATCAAGAATTCAAAGAAACTCACAGGAGACTTAACAACAATTGAAGTCGAAATTAGGCCATTTTAGCTACATTTTATCAAACCCCGCAAGATATTTTTCTCCAACAATCCCGAAAAGCGACACTATTTAGCTCAATCGACTAATCCGATAAACTCACAGGAGACTCAACAACAATAGCTTCAGGTTGAATACAACTATTGAACAATTGAATACAACTATGAACTCGAAATTACGCCATTTAGCAACATTTAATCAAACCCACAAATTATGTTTCTCCAACAATCCCGAAAAACGACAGTATTTAGCTCAATCAAGAATCCATTAAACTCACAGGAGACTTAACAACAATAGCATCAGGCTGTAAACTATCAACTCTTGAAGAATCAACAACACCAGGTGTAGAAAATCGATGAAAATCTTCATGTGCAACAAACAGCGCCTTCATACAAGCAAATGGTAAGTATCTTTTGACCAACAATTGAGCTCGAAGTTACGCCATTTTAGCTACATTTAATCAAATCTCACACTATATCTTTCTCCAACAATCCCAAAAGACAACACTATCAGCTCAACAAGCATGCTAGCAACCCCAAAATACACGAAAACAACAACAATTGAACACGAAATTACGCCATTTTAGCAACATTTAATCAAATCTAATAAATTATATTTTAACAGAAATCCCGAAAAACGACACTATTAGCTCAAACAAGCCAAAGGGGTTCAACATCTAATATATATACCGAAAAATGATAGTATTTAGCTCAATCAAGAATCCAATTAAGCTCACAGGAGACTTAACAACAATAGCATCAGGCTGTAAACTATCAACTCTTGAAGAATCAACAACACCAAGTGTAGAAAATTGATGGCAATCTTCATGTGTAGCAAACGGCGTGTTCATACAGCCAAATGGTAAGTATCTTTTGAACCGACTTTATGCCATTTTAGCTACATTTAATCAAACCCCACGCTATATCTTTCTCCAACAATCCCAAAAAACAGCACTATCAGCTCAATCAAGAATGCT
>NC_061118.1:38963385-38971096 GCF_002878395.1 Capsicum annuum | reverse complement strand
ACTCAAAATTACGCCATTTTAGCAACATTTAATCAAACCCCACAAATCATCTTCCAACAACAAACCCAAAAAATAACATTATTTACAAAAAACAACACTATTTAGCTCAATCAAGAATCGGAACAAAAATCACAGGAGACTTAACAACAATAGCATTAGGCTGTAAACTATCAATTCTCGAAGAATCAACAATACCAGGTGTACAAAATTGATGGTAATCTTCATTTGTAACAAACGGAGCCTTCATACAACCAAACGGTAAGTATATGCTAGCAACCACAAAATACACAAAAACAACAACAGTTGAACTCAAAATTACGCCATTTTAGCTACATTTAATCAAACCCCACACTATATCTTTCACCGGCAATCCCAAAAAACAACACTATCAGCTCAATCAAGAATGCTATCAACCACAAAATACACAAAAACAACAATTGAACTCGAAATTACGCCATTTTAGCAACATTTAATCAAACCCCATAAATTATCTTCCAACAAAA
Source organism: Capsicum annuum (assembly GCF_002878395.1). NCBI lineage: Eukaryota > Viridiplantae > Streptophyta > Magnoliopsida > Solanales > Solanaceae > Capsicum > Capsicum annuum. The sequence continues at coordinate 38,970,593 of NC_061118.1, read as the reverse complement.
TCCCGAAAAACACAGTATTAGCTCAATCAAGAATGCTAGCAACCACAAAACAACAACAATTGAACTCGAAATTACACCATTTTAGCAACATCTAATCAAACCCCACACTATATATTTCGCCAACAATCACAAAAAACAACACTATCAGCTCAAGCAAAAATGCGAGCAACCACAAAATACACAATAACAACAACAATTGAACTCGAAATTACGCCATTTTAGCAACATTTAATCAAACCCCACACTATATCTTTCTCCAACAATCTCAAAAAACAACACTATCAGCTCAATCAAGAATGCTAGCAACCACAAAAACAACAACAACAATTGAACTCAATCAGCTCAATCAATAAAGCTAGCAACCACAAAACAACAACAATTAAACTCAAAATTACGCCATTTTAGCAACATTTAATCAAACCCCCACACTATATCTTTCTTCAACAATCCCGAAAAACAACACTATCAGCTCAATCAAGAGTCGTAACAAAACTCACAGGTGACTTAACAACAATAGCATCAGGCTTTAAACTATCAATTCTCGAAGAATCAACAACCCCAGGTGTACAAAACCGATGGTAATCTTCATTTCCAACAAACGGCGCCTTCATACAACCAAACGGTAAGTATCTTTTCATCGGTTCACAGATCTGATTACTCCCCTTTACACCGGCTGATGATGACTGAACAGACGGTGGCGCCGCCGCAGAATCCGACATAGGGGGTGGGGGTGGGGTGGGGTGGGTAGGTAGGGGGTGGGGTGCGGGGTAGGAAGGGGTTAGTGCTATGTGGAAATGGAAAAAAGGAGAAAACGAGGGAAGGGAGGGAAGTTTGGTTTTTGTATAGATGTGGAGGGAACACAAATGCAAAATTTTCTTTTTTTGAGGGGGTTCATTTTGGTCCTTGGAGTATTTATTATTTGCAATTTGGTCCCTTTTGTTGGTAAATTTTACTAAGTTTTTTTTAATTTATTTTTACTTTCGGAAAATAAAATGACGCATCTTTAACTTACTGAGGACATGGTTAGGATAGTATGGAGGTTTTAAGTACTCCCTCCGTCTTATTTTATATTACATATTTTGATCGAACACGAAATTTATGAAATAAAGAAAGACTTTGTGATTTTTACTAAATTGTCTTTTATTAAAAAAAATTGTACTGCTACTATCTTTAATTAAGTGAAACCAATAAAGATAAAAGCGAAAACGTATCTTTAAATAGTTATAAATAAGGAAAAGTGTCTTTTTGTGACAAATAAAAAGAAAACGACGATACATAAAATGGGATGGAGAAAGTACTACTTATTTTATTCGTTTTTTAAAAATAAAATAACGTATCTTTAAATCAGGAAGCGACACTTTTTTGTGTGTGTGTTTTTTTGGTTTCCCAACCGATGTTCGGTATCCGCATTGGAGCTCGACTAATTCAGGTTCACACCGAATAGGATCTCATTCAGGGGTAGCGCTTCCAACAGAGCAGAAAGAGATACTTTATTTGCATCTAGTTTGAATACTTGTTATTTGCAATTTGACCTTTATATCGGTAAACATTACTATTTCATTTTATTTAATTTTTTCACTTTTTCGGAAATAGAATGGGGTCGCTAGGGATATATCTTGGACAAGAGAGCGTGGAGGTTGAAGATTAAGATACAAGATTAATCGATAATCGATTGTCATTCTTAGAGTACAAAAGAAATGTGCAACAATTATATGCAAGTTACTTACCTAAGGTTTTACTAAAAACACTCGATTTATATCGATAAAACTTGTGGTGGAGTGATAACTACTCTGTCATTTTGAATCGAGGGTCTCGAGTTTGAGTCTCCTTAAGTACACCTTTTGTAAAGGAACAATTTACCCCAAATCTGAGACTTCCCGACGTGAATCCAGATCGATATGAAGTTGAAGTTTTATTTGGATATATAATTTGAAAATTAACTCGTGAATTTACTTGTGGTGCGCGAAAGCTGGTCCGAACATCATAGTTTTCAAAATACACAAACTAGCTTTGAAGTAAAACTACCTGAATGATCAATCCCATGAACTAATCAAACCGTTCATGACCAAAAATCGATATTTTTACAATCATATGATGGTTTAGCATATGTACAAATCGATAATCGATAAATCGTACAAAAATCAAATCGAACCACCCGATAAATACCCTCACTTATGAACATAGATACAAAAAGTTTGAAGACGTTTCAATTCAGTAATATATAATAATCTTGAAGTGATTTTTATAAACTAAATTCAAGAATTATTATAAGCTTAGATTTTGATAAAACAATCGAAATTATGAAAATGTCATTAGTTTTAGACAATATAAAGATAATAAAATTTAATTAGCCTAATTAATAACATCCAATTCAAAGATTATTCATGTACAATTCACTTAGATCGTTTTTAATATATATATATTTTTTACTTCTCACACACATTTCAAAAATTGAAAATACGTTAATTGCCACGTCATCCCTCGGAGGGTGACAAATGCACACACCAAACATATTTTTTGAAGAGTCTGAACAACATAGCCCGACTGAGAGTATACATAGCCAGGAACAACACAAATCCCGACAGTTTGGAGCCTAATTACAAAAAATCTCGACATTTTGCATAGTTACTAAAAATCTCAATTTTGGGCCTTTTGAGATACATAATTAGCTCCAGATATATCTAACGAAGAGATACAAAATTAGCTCCCGATTTTTTATTTTTATTTTTTTGGTATGTGGAGATACATAATAGAGCAAACGTAGATATATTTTTTCCTTTGTAAAGTTACATAATTAGCTCTCGATACATTTTTATCAATTCTTAGTCTGTCGAGATACATAATTAGCTCCTGATACATCCAACGAAGATACATAATTAGTTGAAATTTTTTTAATTATTTTGTAAGGATGGAGATTTTCTGTAAATATGGTAAATTAAGATGTATATTTATGTTATTTTTCCATAATATCTTGGAAATGAACCTATAGCTGCCTTTTATACAACCTACTATATTTTATTCATACGACTAAAGAAAAAAAACAACCCGATGCATGAAGCATGCTGCATTGTGCAAGCAACCTCTCAATCTCGATGAGGTAGGGGTAAGATTTACGTACACTCTACCCTCCCTGGACCCCGCCTGTGAGAATGCACTGGGTATGTTGTTGTTGACTTAGGTAGAAAAAGAGCAACCCGATGCATGAAGCATCTTGCATTCACATAGGCTCCCTATTGGAACCAGCGTCTCTATCTCGATGAGGCAGGGGTAAGGTCTACGTACACTCTACCCTCCCTGGACCACACCTGTGAGAATGCCCCGGGCATGTTGTTGTTGACTTAGGTAGAAAAAGAGCAACCCGATGCATGAAGCATCTTGCATTCACATAGCCTCCCTATTGGAACCGGCGTCTCTATCTCGATGAGGCAGGGGTAAGGTCTACGTATACTCTACCCTCCCTAGACCACACCTGTGAGAATGCCCCAAGAATGTTGTTGTTGACTTAGGTAGAAAAAGAGCAACCTGATGCATGAAGCATCTTGCATTCACATAGCCTCTCTAGTGGAAGCAACCTCTCTATCTCTATAAGGTAGGGGTAAGGTCTACGTACGCTCTACCCTCCCTAGACCACACCTGTGAGAATGCCCCGGGTATGTTGTTGTTGACTTGGGTAGAAAAAGAGCAACCCGATGCATGAAGCATCTTGCATTCACACAGCATCTCTAGTGGAAGCAACCTCTCTATCTCTATAAGGTAGGGGTAAGGTCTATGTACGCTCTACCCTCCTTAGACCCCACATGTGAGAATGCCCCGGGTATGTTGTTGTTGACTTGGGTAGAAAAAGAGCAACGCGATGCATGAAGCATCTTGCATTCACATAGCCTCCCTATTGGAAGCAACCTCTCTATCTGAGGTAGGGGTAAGGTCTACGTACACTCTACCCTCCTTAGACCCCACCTATGAGAATGCCCCGGGAATGTTGTTGTTGACTTGGGTAGAGAAAGAGCAACCCCGTTCGCGCAAGGCCAGGGGAAGGGCTAGTATGATGCACAATCACAGTAAGATTTCTCACATAGCAAGTCAGGAGATGCAGTAAACACTAGATGCTACTAAACACTTTCAGATCACATGAATAAGTTTATTAAAAGGGTGGTGTACTAACACTCCCGCTATGTGCAGGATCCGGGGAAGAGCCGGACCACAAGTGTCTATCATACGTTTAGTGTCCTCCAAAAACAAAACTACTCAAGTCCTTTTGGCATATTTGCTTAGTTAATAAGTAACACAACAACAAAGTCTTCAGCCGGGGGTCTATCGGAAATAGCCTCTCGACCTCACATCTGAGGTAGTGGTATGAACTGCGTACACTTACCCTCCTCGGACCCCACTTTGTGGCAATACACGGAGTATGTTGTTGTTGTAGCTGAGTGACCAAACAGTTCAGATTAGTTCCGAACCTTCAGTATCCACAACTGGTTACTATGAGCAAGTTCAGCTGGCACAAAGTGTACATTGGTACTTAAAAACACGATATGATTCAGTCGAGAAGGTGGGGAATGATACAGAAACAGATCAGATCACTTACGACTTCAATGCTGGTTCAATACGCATCCAGTATGATCGAGAAGGTCCTTAACGTATGGGGAGCTGCAGATAAAGATATTCATATACTCGCTCACTGCTTCTCACATACGTAAAAGGCCAAACGACTAAAGATATTCATATAGTCACTATCAATGCACCTTTCTTCCAAATAGCAATAGGATGTAATCAGAAATGCTGGAAATGGCAAATGATGAATGGTTGCATCCAGTTCATCCTAGTAAGAAAAGGGCTGGATTGTAGGGGCGATAAACAAAACAAACGTTTTGAATTGTACAAACCTAAAATCAACGTCTTATCCTAGCATCCAAGTACTCGGAAACTTCTCAAGGAATGTCATGCATCTCGATTTTACTAGCTTCTACATGTACAACGACATCAACTTCCGAAACAGATGCTAGCAAATATGTAGTGCCTTCACACGCTACTGCATATTAGCAAAGAGAACCACAACAAAAAAGCAAATTTAGTTAAACTGGAAAACCGTCAGCGAATTCACGCTGTAAAAAAAATTGGCCTGTTCTTAATATACAACTTTTACCTAACAAATTTACGCTAACAAAACTCCCCCGTTTTTATTTACAGGTTACCACATGGTTCATTAACTTGGGTTCTATGGTGTAGTTGTTAGAATTCTGGACTCTTAATATGACCTTTTCGATCAATCCTTACCACATATTCAATCAAACCACATCAGTTACCGCAACTTGAATGTATTACAAACTAGCAAATAACAACTACACTTCGATCCCAAAGATCAACTTGGTTCTATGGTTTAACGGTTAGCAATCTGAACTTTGGATACATCAACTTGACTCCTAGTGGCTAGTAGGACCCTATCAATCAATATAACATATTCGATCAAACCACAATAAATACCACATTTTGAATGTACGCAAACTAGCAACTAACAAATATGTTTCAATCCCAAGCAAGTTGTGATCAACTACGAATGCTCATTGACCAGTCACCCCATCTGAGCTTGAATATACAAACTTAACAAGATTTTATACCAAAAGGGAGATTGTCTCACCGGCGTAAAAGAGCTACAACACACATCCAACCCAATCACGAAATCGCGATTCATGGGACTTCAACATCACAGGTAGTGACAAGCACAAGCCCTTCTCAACACACAGTTTATGCCTTGGTTTTATCCTATTCTATAAACTAAATGAGAAACACTGAGGAAACACAACCAATTTCTTCAACTGCCCATTTAAGCTTGATGTAAACAAACTAGACTAACACAAAATCAACGAGATTTATACCAACAAGAAAGAGGTAACCAATAAAATGATCACCAACAGTATATCTTTATAAACAAACTGGGCAATATTTTTAAGTTCAATCTATGAAACATTATAATCAAAATTTGTACACCAATAGGGAGATTGCTCACCGGCATAATCGAGCTACAACACACCTCCAACTTGTCACCAAAACGAGTTTCATGGGACTTCAACATCACAGGTAAAGACAAACACACATCTTTCTCAACACACAGTTTGTGCCTTGGCTTTATCCTATTCTCTAAACTAAACGAGAAATAATGAGGAACACAGTCAATTCCTTCAACTCCCCATATAAGCTCGAACGTATACAAACTATACTAAAACAAAATTAACAAGATTCTACATCACCAGTAAATAGGTGACCAATAAAATGATCATCAACAATGTATATTTATAAAAGAACAATATTTTTAAGTTCAATCTGTGTTAAAAACCAAAAGGGAGATTGCCTCGCCCGCATAGAAGAGCTACACCACACTTCCAACCTAGCACGAAATCACGATTCATGGGACTTCAACATGACAGGCAATGAAAAGCACATGCCTTTCTCAACACACATCGTGTGCCTTGGCTCTATCCTAATAGGACCTTATCAATATAAGTTCACCACATATTCAATCAAACCATAATAGTCACCAGTTACCACAACTTGAATATACACCAAACTAGCAAACAACAACTATGCTTGATCCAAAGCAAGTTGGATATTGATCACCTCTCTCCATTTAAGCTTGATAATATACCAAGTAGGCTAACATGAAATTAACAAAATTCAATATGTAATCAATAAAATGATCATCAACAATATATATTTATAAACAAAATGGGCAATATTTTTGAGCTCAATCTACGTTACATTATGATCAAATTTTCTATACCAAAACGGAGATTGTCTCACCGGCATTGAAGAGCTACAACAAACATCCAACCAATCACGAAATCGCGATTCACAGGACTTCAACACCACGGGCAACGACAAGCACACACCTTTCGCAACACACATTTTGTGCCTTGGCTTTATCCTATTCTCTAAACTAAACGAGAAATACTGAGGAAACACAATCAATTCCTTCAACTCCCTCCCCATTTCCACCACAAAGTAATTGAATTTCAGCTCCAAATGAGACTAACACAAAATTAACAAGATTCTATATCACCAAGAAACAGTAAACCAGTAAAATGATCCTCAACAATATATATTTATAAACAAAATGGGCAATATGGTTTAAGCTCAATCTACGTTACATTATGATCAAATTATATATACCAAAACGGAGATTGTCTCACCGGCATAGAAGAGCTACAACAAAC